>NW_010420158.1:39567-42627 GCF_000710305.1 Buceros rhinoceros silvestris
GTAGGGAAACCTTAGAAAGGGCTGGAAGAGGGAGGGCACTGAATTATGCACTGTAAATGGGTTGTTGTTACAGCACTAGACAGAAGAAAAAGATTAAGACTCTTTACTGCAAGAGAAACAGGAAGAGTACAGGATGCAGGGATATATGCCAAGTAAGAAAGAACAGAGGTGGAGGTAGGCAGAAGACAGGGACAAGAGTCTGAGAGAGGGACTCACAGATAGATGGGGATTTAAGTGAGCAGAGCAGCCAGCAAGCAAGGTAATCGCTAGTGCCATATGTAAAGTGGATATAAGAACACCATAAAGAAACAGCAGAGTGAAGAGAAAAACATTCCGATCAAGGCAAAAACTTAAGGCTTCAAAAGAGAAGGCAATGACTTTGGAGAGGAACATGAAGAGGACAGGGGATTGAAAATGAGTTCATGTTTTGCACCATGACCCAAAAAGATAGTCAGGGATGGAAGCAGACATGAATGAGCACAGGATGAAGCCACAATTTTTAAAAAAACAAACGAAGCCTTTCCCTGGTACAACAGACAACCACCTGCCTAGCAACAAAGGTTGCTGTGACTGCAGAGACTGCAGCCAAAACCTCTGCCCTGTTATACCGTGTCTGTGTAGTACAGCATCTTCTTCCTCTCTATCCATGCTCTCCCATTCTATTATTTCTACCAAACAATGAAAATTCACTTGGAAGTAAGAGACAACAGTTTCATTCAAGTCTATACGTCACAACTCACTGCTGAAACAAATCTGACAGGCAGTGTATTTCTTCTTTGTCTGAATTAGAAGAAAAACTTTTTAGTTTAAATGAAAACCTATCTCCAATCTCAGTCTCTCTTCACAACTAGTGTATACACAATGCACAAGCTTACATCCAGCCACCAGCAAGTTCAGCCACAACCACTCAAGCAAACTACACATTCTGCAAGTCTGAAACACAAATACTCTCAATTTTTAGCTATTACAGAAGTCACATAGATAAAACAAGGACAAAAACAGAATAAGTAAACGAACATGAAGAAAGGAAACAGTCTAAGAAAACTGAAATGTTCCATTTTAGAAAGGTCTGGAGGAAGTAGGGGAATGCGAAACCAATGGTTTCAATCAGTGTCAGCTGAGGTCAGCAGGTCTGAACTTGATAAAGATCACGTATAGATATAGTCCCATTTTTTAGGTTAGAATCCAGCATTCTGATGTCACATCTGATCCTTACCACAGAAAGTTATGTTAGCCAACCACAAAATAACCACCTACAAAATTCTGAAAGGCAGTCTGAACTATCTCTGTAACAGTACCCAAGGCTAAATAAATACTGTAGAGTAAGCTCTGTAACATAAAGGAAAGGCAGTTTGCAACAGTCAGAATCTAGAGGGACATGAAACATAGCAATATAATGCTTGATCACCCCTGTGTGCTCCCTTAAGCATCTCTATGTATTTAAATATACACATGCATTTATGCTATATATAAACATATGCATACATACACAACAGTGCATAAAAATACTTGAAACACAGAAATGTAGCACTTCAATACCTCTTGCATGCTTTCCTAAAGACTTAATCTTTATGTATGTATATATAGATGCACAGGCACTATATATAATACACAAACACATATATAAATCTACGCATAAAAATACCTAAGTTCTGTGCTTCCAAAATTAGTATGTAACTCCAGATATATAGCTGGACTACCACGCTTCCACAAATCCTAAATTAAGTCTGGACTCCGTTACATGTGGGCCCTTGTTATTTGTGAGCCCATGTATATGTGCAATTTCATGACTGGTGTCCAGGCCACTTGTACTACATTATTCGTTTTCTGTTTTTATAAAAAATTAAGCTGCTGCCCCAACTCTAAAATCAAACAGCACTTAACTGGTATATGAATATGAAACAAATTGCCTTTGATATTAATGAACAATTCAGTTATATACCTTAGCTACATAAATACACAATGGTGTTGATCTCAAGTATGCAGCTCCGCCTTGAATTTGCAAAATATTCATCCTTTCTTTTGAGAATACCTTATACTGATTTTTTTCATTTAAGCCAATGCTTTCTATAAGTGGGTTTGAGTAAGATGCTTTTACCCCTAAAGCTACATAGAAAGTCACTGAAACACTAATATCTAAATGCATAGTTTCACCTTCCACTAGCCCATAATCACATTACCATTTAAAGCTCTGCCATATGTTTGTGAAGATAGTACGTGACCATCCATGAAAAACTCATTAATTCTAAGAAAAGTATGCCATCAATGCCTTTCAGGGTCAGTATGAAAGCCTTCATAATTAAAAAGGAAATGTATGCAATAAAAATTTCAGATATTTAGTGTTAACATGGCAGCATACAGACCCCTCTCTCTACTCTGTCATGCCTTCAGGACAGAGACACCCTCTCTCATCCATATATAGTGACATACTTGGGAAGTTTCATTCCTAGTAGATTAACTAGGAGTGGGAGATAATGTGAGATATCACAGAACCGGAAAATAACATCCTTTTCATGCCATCAGTGCTTATTTCTTTAGGTAAAGTAGTGTAGCAATGAAGTCGGATTCATCCAATCACTGTTGTCGAGTACACTGATAGCTATTTCTAGGGAAGACAGCTATCGGCTTGAGCTAATCAGACATATAAGGGGAGAGCAGCCTTCATTTTTCACCACAGTTCACACTACCCTTTATTTACAGTGACTAACCTCATTGCCAAAATAATGTCATGTCAAAAAATGCATTTACCAGAACAGCTCCTCTGTGCGAGTGTGGAAGATCAAATTTGTCACTGAAAATGAGACACAAAACCAGACCGAAGGGGGCTGGGAGGGAGAAAGCTTCTCCTCAGTGCAGTCAGAGGGTCCCAGCCTCACAACAAACATGCACATTTGATCGGAATCTGCATAAACTGAATGCCCTCTGCTTAAGCACCAAGCGCCTCGTTAGGTGGGACGGGGTCTCCGCCTGCGGCACCAGGGCCCCAGCCCTCTCCCGCCCCGGGGGTGTCTATGAGGGTTCGGTCCCGCTGCAGGAGACACCCGGCGAAAGGAGAGCAGC
>NW_010420159.1:0-5183 GCF_000710305.1 Buceros rhinoceros silvestris
ATTATACATATTATATATATATATAGTAGCTTGCAAAATATTCATGTTGAAGAGCCATGTTTTGTGCAAATTGTACATTTATGTTGTGAGCAATATTGCAATATGAACTTTTATTAGTTGTTGGCATTAAAACGTTTTTATTGATAGTAAATTTGTAACATGGTTTTTGAGCATAGGTATCCCCAAGCTTTCGAACTCAGGCATTAGATCAACTACTGAAGGAGGCTTTCCTGTGCAGTAGAAATAGCACAGCCTTGCAGTAAATAGGCAGGTATGCAAGTCCCGTTCTGTTTAATGCAAGTTGCGAGGCTGAACCTTCATGCAGTTCATCAGGCCAATACTTCTCTTTTGCCCGTGCTGGAATTCGTGTTTGGTATGAGGACGCTGTTGCCCTCGTCTGTAACAGAACTAAAACCCCAACCTTGCAAAACAAAGAGCTTAACTCCTGCTGCCCTCTGTCTCCGCAGGTGCTTCAATATAAATACAATGAGGACTTAAGAAACTTCCGATTTTCTGCTGGATAGCCAATGTTATGTTTTCAAATGTTCACGCTACATAGTTTTCATTTAGGGGCTAGATAAAAGTGTAATATCACTATGGCTTTAGGAAAGCTACGGTGTTTGGAGCTTGACCTTGAAACTTTTACCTGATTTCTGAACATCATTGGTGGCTTTGTTTGCTCAATGTTTACCTCTGAGAAATGTATGCTATTGATGTAAATGTTTAATATATTGACTGCCTTTTTTTTTTTTTTGTATATTTGTTATCATAAAGGTTTGGTTTAAATGCTAACAATTGTGGTCTATTTTCAGACTTTAAATAACATACGGTTCTGTATTTGGAAGGCAGAGTTATTGAATATAGCAATTTGGTATTTTATTCCTATTTTATACAGCTGCCCCCATAGGTTATTATCAGATGGCAATGAATATTGCTGAAGAGCAGGTGGAACTCCTTTGAGCGTGTTTATGAGCCATCTCTGTTCAATAAAAATTCCATTGTTTTCTAGCCTAGGAAGTGGCTGCTGTGAGTGTCTTTGTTGTTTCTTCTCCTCTTCAGGTGTTTCTCTATGTACTTAGGACTGGGCTTCTCCCAAGAACCATCTCCCCAAAACAACACGCGTTTGGGATTTTACATCTGGAAGTCCTGGTGCTATTTCCCCCCATACACGGCCGTCAGTCTGGTTGCTCTGCAGCTGAAGAAGCCACATAGAGTCTATTCCCAAAAACTTTTCTCCGAGCACTGATCTGGCAAGAAGTGAGCACACAAGACCTGGGAATGGAGCTGCGTGGTGCTTAAAATTAAGCATCTGCAAATGCATTGCAGCCAGACAGTTTGGACGCATGGAGAGCAGGAAGGCTGGAAGCTTTTCGTTACACAACACGGCAGCAAGTGCATACAAATAAGTTGCAAATGGCTATCTCAAGAAGATAGAAGTAATTAGGTGGAAGTGATTAACTTTGGCATGAGTGTAAAAATCAAACTTTGAAAAATACTTTTATTTTAGCAATTTTTAATGTCTAAATTTTCAAATTAATTTACAATGTTTTCTGTCTTGTATGTTTTAGTGGATTTGGAATCGAGCCCTTTCTTCGTGCTGTACCAGATAATTAAGCAATAGGTTGGTCCAGGAGGCAAAAAATGGTAAATCCTTTCAAGTATGTCCTATATGTGAGTTGTGGGAGTGCAACACCACTCGCACCAGGCTGGGTGACTGTCCAGACCAGGATCGTGGCTCTGTCAGTTCCCTTTGGGTGCCACAAGCTCTGCTGTCCAGGAGCAGATTTTGAAAATCATCTTATAGGGAACACTACAGTTGTCAAAATTTTCTAAGCCATGTAGCCTCCCTTGCCTGCCTCCCCAGTATCTGGAAAAAAACGAAGCAAGCTTCACATGGAGCAAACTGGGCTGATCGGTCTCGTTTCCCAACCAGAGATACTGGAACAATTTAAAAACGTATTTCTGGGCATCTGAGTTAATTCTTCACCGGGAAAAATAGGCAAGTTCAGCTATAATGATTAATACTGTTCCTCTGGGTTCTCTCTAAACTCATCTATGCTTTTGCTATGTTCAGGTCCCCTTTTTTTTTTTTTTTTTTTTTTTTTTTTTTTTTTTTTTTTTTTTTTTTGAGCTTTTCTGGACAATCTTACAGTGTAGAGACTGAGGGCTATGGCACATGTTCACTGAGCGAATTAAGATCTAGGACCGTCTTGCCCACTGGTGTGTTCTCTCCTTTTCAGGGCAGAAATGGACAGCAATGTCTAAACCACCTCTGCTACACGCTAGGGCTCACCTAGAAAAGGCTCAAGCTTTGTTCTGAGGCAAAAGCACTGACAGAAATACTTGATATAGATCGGCTGATGGAATCGGTTGCAGAGGTATCTGTGTTACGTAGAAAAGAGCATTGTACGCCTCAGTTCGACTACTCAGAAAGTGACAGTAACATTTAAACCACTCAGAATTTATTTTTTTTTAACCTTCATGGTAGCTTACACAGGCATATTTCTAGGTGCGTAGCAGTATCGGCCAAATTTTTCCAAGACAACAGAGCCTTGTATTTTAATGAACACTTCTGCAGTGGCAGAAGAAAAATGTTTCACGGAAACATTTTCCTACTTTCCAGAGTAGGGCTGGCTATCTCTGAGCTTCTCTATGAAGGTGATTTCTGGGAACCTGTGCGCGTATCCTTGCAAGCTGCCAGGCTGCCATTCCCAGCACAACCCTGCTGCCTGGCTACCTTCCTAGAGCTTATCAGCCCCTCTGCTCTACAAGCCCAGTGGCTTGTGTAAGAAGTTGGAATATCCTCCTGGAGTGAAGAATATTTGAAGCCACCAGTACTGAGCAGTATACCTAGAGACGGAGGAAATAAAGATGTGCCACCATTGAGACAAATGCTGGCTCTAATGTTTCCCATCGCTGCTGTGGTGCTGGAGGGGTGAGAGTCCTCAGGTGTTTTGATGTGTCCATCTGCCCTCAGAGGCATGATGCAGCCTCACCACACAGGCATATGTGGTGCTCACCCGAGTTGCGCTGACACTGTGGACCTCTGGATGACAAAGCCTGGAGCTGGGGGCAATAGCAATGTTTGGAGAACACACAGAGCCCTCACTTCCTACCTGATGTGAAAACAAGCGTTACGGGGCAGAACTCACATAACTTGGCTGTCTCCCAGCATGTAGAGCACATGTCCAGTTATTTTCCTTCCCATACCCATATGTTTACTGACTTTCCTTTACCAGTAAATCTTTAGCATGTTGCATCGTTCGAGGCTTCTTTTCACCTTCATTCATTTTCTCTGGTAAGTTGGCTAGTTCCTTGACTGTGTCCTACCTTCATGAGCATCTTGGTTCTTCCTCTCTCATGTGCCTCTTTTCCTCTCAGCTGTCTACTTCTGGATTTCTACCAATGCATTTAGAGTTATTTTTCTCTATTGGCTGTATGTGGCAAACATGACTTCTTCATATCCAGCCATCTTCTCTTCAGCTTGCTGAAAGGGCACTGACAATACTTCTTTCACTTCCTTTACGTTGGTTCCAGCACTATCTGACAGCAGTCGTTGCAGAGACGATGGGATTCTCACTCTCAAGCTCTCAGCACACATTTTGGGGAAGCAGATGCTCCATAAGCACGCCTCTGTGGCCCTGGTAGTACATTCACTATATTCCAAGGATTTAATGCCTTTAATGCATATCTGGTTCACATTGAGATCATACTTACTACTAGACATAATTAAAAGATAAGCGACAGACCTAGTTTATTCCCTAAAGTTAAGCAGAAGAGCACCAAAGCAATACCTAAGATGTGGGGGAATAAACCTTAGCACAAGAATGTTTTATCTTTTAAAGTGAGGAGGTTGGTGATCTCCCAGAGAACTTCTTAAGGAGATCATGGATGAAAGAAAACCAAAGCAGCCTCATTTCAACTACCTGAAAACTTAACTTTATACCTCGCTGTCAGTTCAAGAGTTCTTCCCTCCAGGCTATGCTGCTGTGTGCAAACAGGTTACGTAGTCTCCCTTGACAAGATGCTGCCCTGCTGAGATCTGATCTTCCTTTGGTTTCCCCCCACTAATCATGCTCAGTATTTCACAGGAACATGCAAGGAATGCAAATAGAGAATCAAAAGGTAACCTTGAGGACTTTTAAAGCTGCCCTTGGTGTTTCAAAGCCACTCCTCAGTATGCCTTCCTTTCCTAAGTCAGAGGATTTCTTGATGCTGTGACTTTGCTTTTAGCTGTTCAGCATCTCTGGGACTGCAACAGTACTATTTTGCAGCTCATTTAAGAAAACAGAAAATTTTTTTGAGTAAGGTAACATGCTAGTGTATCAATGCCTTTTCCCTCTTCTCTTCTGAAGAGGTCAGCTGAACGACAGCCAAAAGCCTACAGCATAACTTCTCTCAAAAGACATAAAACTACCTTTGTTTTCTTGCTTACAGCCTGATTTGTGGAACGAACATTTTCATGGCATTAGAAATGTTTACCATGTCTCTGACAGTTTCATGATTCAAGGTATATCAAGGTCCCTGCAGAGCCTTGGACACTGGAGCTCTTCAAGTTTTCAAAGAGCTATAGGAGAGCTGCTTCAGCATCACTCCTGTATCAAACAGCTCTCTTCTCTCTTCCACCTTTACTTCCTGTGAAGAGGAGCACTGTAGCTCGCTGGGCACCTTGACACACCCTCTAAAAATATAAGCTGGACCTTCCCTTTGGAGGAGCCACTGACTTACTGACTTTTCCCACCAACCCTGCTTTTCTTCACCAGAACAGCAGTTTGCTCTGCTTAGCTAGGTAACTTAACCCAGCTGAATCTTTCCGAATGTTTATGACGACACCTTGAACAAGGTATCAGCACACGCTTCCTGCTGGTTTGTAGTATCTGGCACTTGCATCCTCAGGTGAAAAGCTGAGGTCAGGATGGGTCAAATGCGGATCCAGAAACAGAGGCAATGTTTTAGTGCTCCTCACTTCAGACACACAGGAGTTCCTGACACTGGAATCAGTGACTAAACTGAAGCAATGAAAATCACTACTGTCAAATCTTACCTTACTTTGCAGTGGTCCATCAGGATAAAAAGAAACTCAGCACTGCTCATCAGAGAATAAGAAATGGCACAAAACAGCTCTGGAGGAGAAATGCTGCTGTCTGATTGATTTCTAATGATGGGGGGTGGAGGGGGGTGGG
>NW_010420160.1:0-667 GCF_000710305.1 Buceros rhinoceros silvestris
CGCCCTGGGCCTCCCTCACAGCCTGAGCATCTTCCGCTGCAGGTTTTGACCCGTATATGTAAGGGGTTGGTACAAGCGGTTGTCATCTCTGCTTCTCCAGCGGCAAGCCCTTGGGGTGGGCAAGGACAGCCACCTCTTTCCTCTGCGGGGATTGCCGCGGTTTCAGATCAGCCTTCCTCCTCCTCTTCAGGTGTTTGCAGCACCACTGAGAGCTGAAACTGAGGGATGCTTTAAAAAGTAAGCAGTGCAGGGTTATTTGTGGCTTCTGTAGGGGAACGCAGACGTGATGAAATCCCCTTGCAGGTGCTTCCCTCTCCTCTGCCTCCTGGAGAGCAGCACAGTCAGGCCTAATCTGTTGAAGCTTTGCAAAGATTTGACCCACTGAAACTAGCGGAGAAAAGATACTACTATATCAGCATCAATACACAAAGCGCCGTGATCCCCATTACTTACTTTGCCTGCAGGAAAACTTTTTTCGATTTTTCTCTCCTTTCCGGGCTTAATGATCAATTAAATGAATACCGCCTTCAAGTCACCTTTCCTATGCTTCCTTGCCCTTCCCTCCCCCAGCCCTCGCATTGCAGACATCTGTTTCTGGCTGCCTGGGTTAAACTTCCCTTTGAGCCTCGGTGCGCTCCGGGGCCGCGGCAGGGAGAGGCTGGGGGGG
>NW_010420160.1:766-20076 GCF_000710305.1 Buceros rhinoceros silvestris
TGGGGTGGGGGAGCCTGGCTCTTGTCCTTTGACCTCTGCTGGGATAAGAAAAGCGGGTTAAAAGGTCAAGGAAAACAATTGCAAGGCTCCTTTTGCTTGAATAGCATGCCAAATAAACTTATCCCAGGGATTTGGAGTGATCCTTTTATGGGAATTTCTACCTCCCTCGGGATTGTGCAGGCTGACTTTATGGGAGCTGAGGGCATGCTCAATTATTTTGGGGGGAGGGGGCAGCAGTGTTGACCTCTTCCCAGCACCCTTGTTTGAGGACACAGCAGTAGAAGGGAGGAGGAGGAGGGTTCTGCAGCCTGTTTTAACTCTTGCGAGCTTCTCTGAAATTCGTCAGCTAATACGTCGACTTCTTAATTTTTTTAATCATTTCTAATCTGTAATGTCGACATTTAAAATCAAAGAGAAAGAATATGAGCCTGGCTTGCTTTTTACACAAAATGCACCACTGTGACTCTGTTTACTAATGAAGTTACTGCTGTATATGACAGCAAACGTTTCCTTAACTCTGTGTAAAGTAGTAATTTAGTGTCCATAGTTGCCTGGTAGTCATAGGTGCTACAACTGTCTTTGAAAGGCTTCTCTATAACCACATTTTGTTGGTTCTACACTGTTGAAATTTTTGCAGCGTAAACTGGCAAGCAGGTACCTTCCTGGAGGAATGAGTGTCTTGGAATAAATTCACACGGCTGATAATTCTTCAGAGCTTTTTAAAGAAAAAAAATGGATTTTTAAAAAAATTCCACAAAATATTTGTCATGTTTGATTTTTTTAGAATTCTGAAACAAAGGTAATTTTTTAAAAAGCTTCAGTTTCCAAAGGCAGAAAATAATCAGTTTTTTGCAAAGAGTTTTTAATCTAAATCTTTTCTCCTTCTTGGTAAGAAATTCCATACAAACTCCCAAATGTTTGCAACCGCTCATTGCCAGGTGGTTCCAACAGGCACTGTGTGTCTTCAGTGTTGGCCTCTCCCGCAGGGGATGTGCAGCAGTCCTGATGGCCTTTACAACAAGGGGAGTGCTGGGGAAAGGGAAACCCCCAGAGCACGGAAGTCCTTCACTACTTTGCTGTTTCCTGTGCAATGGTTCAGGCAGGGCCTGAATTCAGTTGTACTGGTTAGTGTGATGGAAAAAACCCCAGCCTTCGTGGGCAAGAGACTTTCTGTGGGCATAGTTATAGCCCCTACTCAAAGTAGGCTGGTATACACCAGTCTGGCACTCCGAATGTAAGAGGCACTGTCAAGGGATAAAGCTGGGCCAGCTATGACAGACGCTCTCTATTACCCCCTCCCCCCTTCCCCTGCTTCCCAAAGGAGAAGAGAAAGGGAATAAGGGAGAGACTTGTGGATTGGAAAAGAGAACTAAAACTGCTTTAATGAGAATAACAATAACAATAAAATGAAATACTTGCATATATATACAAAACCAATACCAACCCCCCTGATGGCAACCACTTCACTGTCACCGCTGATGCTGTGGGCAGACACTGGGGAATTCCCAAGCTGGGCTCAGCAGCAGACAGGAACGGGATGCAGGAGCTGGATTCCAGAACTGGATTCAGGGATGCACAGACTGGGATTGAAGGCAGAATGGACAGAGTCCTGCTCAGATGTTGGCCGTTGAAGAAGAAAAATTGACCTTTGTGATCCCTCAGCTTTATACTGAGTATGCCGACGGTGGGATGGAACACCTTGCTGGTCAGTGTAGGGTCTCCTGTCCTGTCTTCTCCTCCCCACAGGTGCACCCTCTAACTTCCTGCACCCACATCGTGGCACACAGGGTTTAACAGTGACCTTGGTCTACACAGGAGCAAGTACAAGCAAGATCCTTTCTGCTCACCAACCCCTGGCAGTAACTGTAAACATCAAGCGCTATCTCACTTCTTGAAGGAGACACTGTCTGGCAAAAATACCCCGTTAACTTCAGAGAGTGCAGTGACTTAGCAGAGACTGAGCTGGAAAGTGAAATCACTGAACAGAATGAGTTCTGTTCTAGCTCAAACCAAACAGGCACATACTGGGTCTAATGGTTTACTACATTCACATGTGTAATAATGCTGGTAACTTCCACTAAAAAAGCCCTGTTGGTGTAGAGAATCAGCTGGAAGTATTGAGTGAGGGAAGAGCTGCAAAAACTAATGCATCAAGTAAGCAGAAACTGTGCTTTGTTGATTGGAAAGTTGATTAAATCAATGATCTTTTTGGATAACAGTGAAAATTAAGTAGAAAATATTTCCATTGTGTTGGAGTGCTGAAGACACCTCTAATTGACTCAGTGTAGATGCAGCCTATGGAGATCACGTAAATTGTAATATGTACCTTTGTATTTTTAGTGAATTATCCTCTTAAGAAGAGGGTAGTTTGTTTACGTGTGCTAGGAGGTCCTGAATAGAGGCCAGTATTCTGAAACAGTTCCTTGAAGTATGGATACACAAATCGCTGGTTCTGTGTTCTTTGTTGTTATGACACATCTGCGTTAGAAAGTATCGCTACACTCATGCCTAAAAGCCTGTTGCAAATAAATCTTTCATGATACCCAGGGAAATGTGTGCACCTTAGGAACATTCTGACAACGTTTGCAGTTTCTGTCATTAGCCATTACATTCCTGTTGGCAACTACAGAAGATTGGTTAGGCTCATCTTAAACTAGGAAGGTCCAAGAAGGCCATTTCACTTCATCTCGTAGCCTGGCCCGTCAACTCTGTGTAAAGGAGTAAGCCCACGCACTGCGAATCCTTGAGCGAAGTCATGCACTGCTAACTACAGCAGCTATAGGGTACCCCGGAGTCCCCACAGGAACGCAAAGCCCTTTAGGAATACTCCAAGGGCTGAAAGCAGAACTGGGGCTTGGGGACAGGTAGACCCCACCTGCTTAGGGGTGGATTTGTGGGAGTTTCCATGAGGAGCTGGTCATGAAGCCTCTTCACTGGCCTTATTTCCGGTCTAGGATGTGCGTGCATGCAAGCTGTTGTCTTATTGTTCTTGTTCCTGGGAAAATTATATAATTGTTTTAACAGAAAAGGCAGATATTTCAGTGGGGGGTGGGGGGAGGCAGTAAAAATGTTTCCCTTTTGTGCAAAATTGCAAAACAGAGTAGATCTGCTCGGTCCAGGCAGGGCCCCTCTGCCACAGTTGCGTGTCTTTGCTGTTCACCCAGAGCTCGGAGAAAAATAGTCCCTTCTCCTTGCTGTTGCTATGGGAACTTTTTCGGAGTTCTTGCAGCACTTCTTTCAGGGCTGTTGGAACAATGAAGAATATTGAGCAATGAGTATCAACCATTATCCAAAGCATTTTAATAAATACCAAGTTTTATTTAAAACTGCACCACCGTCAGATCTTGCCAGCTCTTGGCTAATTATTGTTGCAGCAAATACAGCGTCTTTCCAAGAACTCCACTGAAGCTCCCCACAGCTCTGTTGCTCATCCATTTGGGTCACCTACCAAGCTGCATTCTGCCTTGCAGTAAAGCCAATTCCCCGTGAGTTTCCTCACGATGATGCAATTAATTTATTTACTCAGGCAGTTCACTGAAACATTGGAATAGAAAGATGTATGTTGTGGACCACTTGCACAAGTCAGAGTCAATTGTTATGTTCAGCACAGGTAACTTATTGTATAACCTATATGTATATATGATACCTATCCATTGATACGCTTTTGTGCCCAGGTCTGATCTTTAATGCATTATCCTTAAGAAATTTGGAGTTTAAGAATATGCAGGTGCTCTGTAATGGCACAACTGATTTCTTGATGCAGTTATTCCTTCACCTTAGTTCTTCCTAGTAGGTGGGCTGCATTTTCAACAACCTACGTCCATGAAACCACTGCAGCACGGGAGTCATGACATCACTATGGACAAAAGTTGCTTATTTTCCAAATATGAAGCAGTCACAGGTTTGAATCGGGGTGTTTTTTTATTTTCTCTCAAGGGGAAATTAGATTTTTAATACTTTTTTTTTCCAGAATCCATCCTGTATGACAAGTCTGTGACAATTTTAGAACTGTTTCTTTTTAAGGTCAGAATTAGTAATGTATCTCTAATTTTATGCAACATCATGAGTATGCCTAGTGACATCATGACACTATTGACCTGTTGCACTAAAGCAGAATAAATTTTTACTATTAGATTTGGGGAGTAGGAAAGGGGAAGGTAGTTTTGGGGGTTTAATTTTAAGCTCTCTTTGAGAATGCTTTCTTCTCTTAGCAAATGGAGAAAAAAGGACTGTTTCATTATATAGGTGGTAAAAGGAAACCATAACAGAGAAGTATTGAATGTGAAATCACGCTGTTACTAACCGCAGTTTCAGAGGTGCAGGTGTGAAAAAAGAATTCACGTTACCAGAATCAAAAAGTGTGTGAATTTTCTTTCAAAAAATGAGTAAAAATTGAAAGCTCTGTATTAGTACAATTTCTGTGAGTTTGAGCTTAAATGCAAAGTGCGTGTGTGGTTTTCCGCCAGTGAGTATGTGTGAACATACTGGTACCAGCTGCCGGGCTACAGTTTCCTAGGCTTTTGTGAAGGGCTGCTGTAAAGATTTGAAAATTATACCCGTCAGTGGCAGTTTGCATAGGTGCAGACACCATGCTGTTCCTTGGCTTTCTGCCATTCTTAAATTCCGGCAGGGAATGAAAAACACGAGGCTCTTCCCCCGCATTGTTTCAAAGGAAAAGGGCCCTTACCCTCACTGCGCCTGTCTGCTCTGCAGCGGGGAGCTGAATGCCTGCTTGCTTCGTGGTGCTGTGATCCTGCTTGGAGGAAAATTAATGCTGAAGTTCACGAGGAGATGTGCTAGAGATGAACAGACCGAGGGCCATTGTTTTATGGAGAGCACAGCCGGATGGCAGTCTGCTTCAGAGAGCTCCCACGATCTGGGAAACAGTATGTCTATGGCCACAACTGTTCAAGGTGGTGGAGTTGCTCCCCCACCACCCCATGCAGCTGACGCACATTTCAGCCAAGCCCTTCTACAGGGTACGGTAACATAATCAAGCATTTCACTCAGTACTTCCACTTTTCAGGAGTCCTCATCTCTGGCACCCCCTGTTGCTTTCGCACACAGAGAGGTGTGCTGAGAGGTAACTGCACGCACTAGTAATTGGACATGGGATGAGGCGAGCAGTCTGGTTATACCTGGTTTCGGAGAGAAGGGCTTGGTGGGAAAGTCAAAATCCTAATAATGCCCATTCCCACACACACGCATGCACGCAAAAAAAAAAACCCCAAAATTACACGGTTGTAAACCCTCTCGCATCTCTGCTAGCATGCCTTCTTCAACAGCCCACCTCTCCTCCCTTCCACTGGGACACCAGATGTCTCGAGTAAGTGGGAAGCCTCTGGCTTTGTCCAGGAGTTGCATCTCTGCTGGACCACCACATGGACAAAGAAAGGAGAAAGCAGAGACTGCCTGGGACCCTGAGGGGACAGAGTCAGGTCAGAACTAGCTTAGAGGGGCAGAGCAAAGAGAAAATGAAACTCAGTTCGCATTTTCAGCTCAGCTGCACACATTTTGTGCTGTCAGAGATGAACCACTCTCTTCTGGTCCAAGAGTCTCAGCTCGATGGGCTCTGCTCACAGGATTTAGCTGAAACAAAGTTAAATGTGTCTGCTGGAGGGGCAGAGAGGGAATGACCCGTGAGGACAACCTCTAAAAATACTCACTCTTACATCTGCACAGTTACTGCTTCAAGGTCACACAGCAAAGGAACATTTTCCGTCCTGAAGTTTTTATTGTAAAGATGATACGGATATTTTCCAGGATCAAGGGGCAGGAGAGGTAGAGGTGATTTCAAGGCAGTGTTTTCAGAAGTGTGGCTTCAGCTAACCTTACCAGCAAAAGTCCCATCCACTGCAGGGGAAAGTAAATTAAGCCAGTGCCGACAGCCTTTGAAAATCCCACATAGGCTGGCATTTACTTTCTGTCCCTGTTGATAACATCTGCTTGCATATTTATTTTTTAATTGCAAAATCATCCTTTGGTCTCTTCTTTGCATACTGCTTTTTTTACCAGCAATCAGAGCTCCCTACCCCATCTAATCCTGTTTCTCACCCTTTCTAACTTCCATAGTAATGGATTCTGCTTATACAAGCTCAGCACACTTTTAAGAGTTCATCTGTATTTATTGTTACTGGATTTTTTTATCTCTGTTAAAACAAAGTTTGGAAATATATTCAGAATTCAATTGGAAAGCATGTTGGAAAGTGTAGACACACTCTTAGAATGGCATTTAAAAATGCAGTAATTGACAAAAATGTTTCTGTAAATTCTGGGGAAATTAAAAGATATAGTTATTTCATTAATTTCACACTAACCATGTTGTTGAACACATACCTAACATCCTTACAGGCAATTATTTTTCATCCTGTAACTCTATTTCCAGCAGTAGTGGACAACAAAGTTCACATTTTTCCAAGCTGGAGGAACTTCTTGCTTCAAAGCAGAATAGCTCAAATTACTTGTATTTCTTTTGCTCCTCACTGTTAGTACTTTGAGTCAGCAAAACAGGAAATGTGAAGGGCTTGTGGAGGTGTGCTCAAGGTATGATAAATAGGTAGAAGCAAATTCTCATCTGTTCTATATATTCAGAAATCTCTGCTGGATTCAGGGTACCCTGCTGAAACTGGAGGACATTTCAGGTGTTCTCTGGATGAAAGAGATTACAGTTCAGAGAACAAACTCATTCAGGGACAGACAGATGTGTTCTAAAAGTAAAATACACAGAGGAAAATCTTCCCTCAACTACCAGACCATGCATTAGCTAGATTTAGGTTTACAAATAACAGGTTTTTATGATAATCTAAATGCACAAGATGTCACCAGGCAAAACAACTTTTTCAGGTGAATCTGTGCTTGGGCGTTAAAGGTACTGTAGATCTCACAGAAAAGAGTTTAATTTGTAGACTTCCTCTGCTGCTTACTGCCTCTGAGACTTGTAAAGGATTTACACTCAGCTTCCAGAACTTGTTAAGCATCTACATTTCATTTCTTGCAGGGCATGTGTTAAAATAGAAGAACAGAATAGAAATTCCTTCCCAGAGGGACAGTCAGACACCAAAGCACAGGCTGTGAATGCTAATGCTATACTGGCACCTAACTCAGACCTATGCAGAGATGCCTAAACTTGGAGGGAGGCAGGACTTCCCTGTGTCCTGTTAGACAGCTTAAGCATCCCTGCACTCCCCATGTTGTCTGGGTGACTCTCCCTCCCAGGCCCTCAGCCATTCACAAGTACTGTGAAACCTGGCATAAAATTTGGGGGGTTTATTTATATTCTAAGAGTCATCAGAGAATTGTCATGAGTAAGCTCCTTCACTGAACTGAGTTGAAGCATCTCTAGGATGCATCTAAACTCTAGAGCAGATACATGCGATATGATATGACCCAAAGTCCTGTCCTACAAAGCATCCAGACCAGACGATCCATTAGAGTACTCCACAGCTGTCTCCCCAGCCGAGCACGCAGGGTTTTTTCCAGTTGTATATCTGGTTGGGGGAAGGGAGAATAATGTGCGTTCTGGTGTTGTGGCAGTATGCTTTTGGGAGGCATCTGAATGTAAAAGCTGAGAAGCCCTTCGAGGTATTTAGATGTACATCCCGTCACTATTCTCTGTTGCTGAGATTAAGAGAGTAGAAACTTCCTGTGTATTCAAACAGAAATTGATCATACTTGTGATGTGAGGATAATTCCAATGAATATTGCAAGGAATTCAAGTGCTGTGAGCTTGGCCTCTATGACTTAACCTTTACTGCCATATCAAGCTTTGACAGCTTAAATGTGAACTGGATGGCCTCCTGTCCTGCTCTTTTCCCATAAAGCTATCACAGAGCCCTGGATAGAACCACAGGCAAAGGCAAAGCAAAGACCTATAAATCCAGGTGCTTCTTTCAGAGCTTACATAAAGTAATTTGGGAGTTACTCTAGCTGATAAATTACATTTGTTTCTGCTATTCAGATGTGACACACAGCACAGGAGTGCGAGACACATCCTCACATTAGTGGGATTGTGTCTCTGTTCATCATTATATTTTTTTACTCAGATTTACTATCAAGGTATTGTCCACTCAAGGGTCAGGAAGGTCTGTGTCCCATTTTAGGCCCATGGGGTCCCAATTCTAGTGACAGCTGTGGTGTGGCCCCAATGGCCAAGTCAGTCTGTAAAGATAGACCTAAACTGCACAGCAGGTACTTCCTAGTGCGTGTCTACGGTCCCAGATCATGCAATCCGGAGATCCTGCTAGAGAATGCATAAATTATTTTAAACACAGAAGGGGAGAACTAGGAAGCAGAATGATGGTGAGCATGCTGGCAGATGTGTGGGATGCAGCTGGAGGATAGTCACATACCTGAGCATTCGGGATGTTTTTATGAGTTCCATAGTTCAGTTGTAGCCTGAATGTCTCAACAGAGGAGAGTTTCTTACCAAGGCCTTCAGTCTGATATTCTTGATCCTTCCTCTGGGTTATCTGAAGTAATACAAGCCAGGAAAAACCTTCAGAGGGACATATGTGAGGCAATGTAGAACATGCACCCCTAGAAGTGCTCATGGTCTGTCTTACCTTTGGTGGCCCTCTTGTCTCCTGTTTCTTCTGGTAGGAGAGTGGTGTTCTCTGCCATTATCTCTGTCCTCCTGTGTCAACACCTAGCACAGACATGTCTGCTCCTGCATGGTAATACCATTGTGAATCTTCCTGGAGTTCTCCAGCTTGAGTGTGGGATTGATGATTCCTAGCACAGGCATAGACAAATAGAACTGAAGTGATGAAATTTAGCCCAAAATTACAATTGTAAATGTGCTTATAAAAAAGGCTAGCACTTGAAGACCAAGTTAAAAGTGCACTTGATTCATCAAAAACATCTGTATTTGCAGTGGTTTTCATCAAACAGCTCAGATCAGTCAGATGATTGTCTTTATCTCAACTAAATGCCACAGGTTGATTACATTTCTTCAGGAATGGAAGGGTGGTTGTTCCCCAAAATATTGCATGGTTTAATTACAAAGTTTCTGAGCTGCAACACTATGGCTTATAGTTCAGTGATTGTGTGGACTCCCTAGTGAGAAATTTGAACAATATTTAATTAGCCTGTCCTGCTGAGTGATACTCTAAACACCCCGTTCACCCCGTTAAGACAAAGGTCGCATGATCTTACAATTAGCAAGGTGTCTCTCTGTACTAAGCCTTGCAGATGGAAACTGGAAATGTAAAACATTTCTTCTTGTAAGTCTTAATTGTGCTATGTCTAAATAACCCAAACCAGGTACAGAACAAGAGAGTAAGGAATCTTTTTCTAGACACCTGCTTAAAACATCTCCGTGACGCAAAGGAGGCTCAGCTAGCAATAGGATTTGGGTCCATGGCGTGTTCTCTAGCAATAAAATAAGATGAAGGACATTTCAGATGAGAATTTAGATCTCTAATAATATGCCCAGGAAATGGATCTTCAAAATAAATACACCTTCTACCACAATGAACGTGAGAACTACTCTGTGTGAAATGTCCTGAGATGCACATCATACTAGGAGACAGAAAGGAAGGAAAGAACTGCTTAATGTTCATATAACTTTTCCCTGCTTGTTGCAATAAAATGTTTTTGTCCTGAATTGAATAAGAACATAGAGAATGCAGCATTTGCAAAACTAGTCATTTTATTAATGGTGAAATAATTGTCTCGCTTATCCACAAGATAGTCTTGACAATGTCTCTGTCATCCCTCCAGAAAGGAGACTGCAGAATGTTGCTCTGCTTCGAGGAACACAGCAGACTGAAGACCTACTCTTCTGATTCTGGTAGAGTCTACTGCAGTTTACTTTCCTATTCTAAGGGAGGGTTTTGGCTTCAGCCTCCATTTTGATATTATTATTGCAACTGTGAGCTCCTGATTCCACCACAAAAACCTAATGATAATTGTAAAAAAATAGTAATGTTCTCTAACTGTTATTTTAAAGTATGAGATCTTTAAGGCCTATTCCAGTGTTTAACTATATAAGTACAGTCCTAATTTTCTTACCCTGCTCTGAAAATAAGTTGAAACTGGAAAATTTGGGTTCACTTGATTTTTCAACGAAAAATCAAATTTAAAAAATCCCCAAAATATAGAATTCCATTTTTCCATCGAAACCTATTTCCAAGCAACTCTGATAGCAACATACAGAACAGAAATCAACAGTGTGAGCTTTTCTTCTGATCACACAGAATCATGCTGCATCAACATCTGTGTGGAAAATCTCAAAGCAAAATCCTGATCCTTTCGATAAAATCCAAGAGATTTTACCCTTCATATTTAAAAGGGAAATATGTAGGACGTTGTCAAAATAATATAACAACTAAAGAATATTTTAAAAACTGTATAGTTTACTTTTTACTTATTTACCCCAGAAGATATCTATGATATTAGTCTTCACTTTCCAAGAGCTTTCTTAATGTTAGTATGCATTGTTAGTTGTGTTTCATCCTAAAAGTCACTCTTTGCCCAGTGATGGGGTACAGATAGGTTTGGGTGCATGTCTACGTGGGAGTGAACGGTACAGTCATTGGCTGCCTGGTCACACTCGTTGAAGTCATTTGTAGTAGGTGGTAGGACCGCTAAAACTTACACATTACCATGGCCATAAGCAACACATGCCTGTTGCTCCAGCCCTTTCTGCATTATGCAAGTTGCTTTGATTCTACCAGTGTCTCTCTTTAGAATTACTCTTATACGAAGCCAGAAGCAGTCTGGCAGCATTAAAAAGGTTGGGAGAAATAGCTGAGGTGGGGAGAGGTCTTATTGTCACCGGCATTTGTAATCTGCAAAATTGTTTGGCTGATATTTGCATTTTTATCATCAGAGACACTTAAGAGTGTCCCTACTAGGTGGGTGTAACACTGGTGATGTGTATAAGGATTGATGACTAACACAAGAAGGATGCAGTAATCCCTAATTTTCAGCAAGTCCCTGAAATGCAGAAGAGCTAACCAGATTATAAAATCTTGTCCCTTCTAAGAATCCAAATGTAAGTACTATTTAAACATTTAATTATGCCTTGCTTTCTGAAATTGCATATCTAGCACTTCATTGTCTAATAATACGGTCACAAATGTGTTAAAAGGATGACTGAAAGATAGCCATTAATGTTAGAGGTAAAGTGATCAGCAGATCTCAACAGGAGGCAAACGAATATCTTATGGGCAATGACTTCTACAGCCTTGAGCAAAAACCTGTCTAAAATCTTGTAGGACCTATACCCACTAGGTAGCTGTTTGGAGATAAATTTGAGAAGCACTGTTAAGCAACTGGTTTCCCTTTTGGACATCTAAGACTAATATTTAGGCAAAGCTAGCAGTTAAAAACTCTGGGCTCAGCTTCTGTCTGAATCGCCTTGACACATATGGCTACATCCATACTAATAACTTTAACTGTGCCAGGGAAAGCTCCCAGGCACTGGAACTCAAATCTTCTAATCTCCTACATCATGAGAGTGGTCTTTGGCTTGGTTTATGTCTGGATCCACCTTTGCCGTCCCAAACGTTTTCTTAGCTTAGTTCAGGACCTTGCACAAACCGGAGACTGTCTCCACATGATGGCATTGGTGTGGACGTCCTCCTCGGAGGCTGAAAGAGCTTAATGGTACGGATTTGGGTATGACTGCAGTGTCAAAGGATGGTTCAGGGAACATTTAACTAGGTATATAGGAAGGAAATTCCTGTCGAAATACCGGTTTCTGCTTTGAGACTTGCATAAATTTGCACCCAGTTCCTGACCATGTTCAAAATCTGGTGGATTGATCTAGTGAAGAGAAGCATCCACCAGCCCTAGGTCAGGTATTTCCTAGGAAGGAGAGAGACTTGAGTCTTCATGCTGCATAATGCACATAGCTCGTTCCAAAGGTTCCAGCCGTCTCAAAGAACTTTGCTGAAGGGACTTTGGGCCTCAGACTAGCTGGCTCCTTATCACAGCACAAAGCATGAAAGTGAAAAATAAGACCTGAACATACTTTTTCAATTGAACTTCATGTCCATACTCAAAATTGATATTAAAACCTTTTGATACTCAAAAATAATTTTTGTTCTGTTATTATCTTGGTATGTATAGTCGAGGCAAAGGAAAGATATCTTTCAGACAGCTCAGAGAATCCATGTACACAGACCGTTTCTTTTCTTTGAAAAAAGTGGTCTTTTGCCTGTATTTCAGCTTCTGAGACCACATTTAGTTATAAAAATAAATTGTCTTCCTTTCAAAAATGTTGAGTGCTCTTGAATCCTACTGCAGTCATGTTCCCATGTATTAAAAACGCTAGGCTGGGAGAATTTCTAAGCACTGTTTAGCAGACAAAAGCCTAAAGGTTTTGTTTACAGACTCTTTCACAAAAGAATAATCAAACTCTGTAGAGAACTGCTACTCCACTTACTTGCTAGCCTTATTTTGACAGCCTTTGCTAGTCTGCCCTACTTTGAAAAGGGTGGGTTGATGTGGAAGCCAAAAAAGTGAAATCATATTTACTGTCAAAAAAATAGGTGCGTTTAAAGCTTTCATCTGCCACTAGCAAGTAATCAAAGATGGCAGCGGTAGCAGCCCTTGTAGTTAACCCAGAGCATGTTCATTAAACAGCAGGGGGTACCCGGAGTGTTTATTTCAGTAAAAACAATTAAGCATATATGTATATATTTTTTTTCAGTGTTAATGATTCCCTGTTGACAGAGCTGAAAAGGGAGTGCTTCTTGATTTTCCAAGAGTGGTTATTAAAGAGAAATGACTGTCAGTCTTCTAATTTGGGCGAATGCCAAGCAGACCAAAGGTGACAAAATGGGGTGGGGGGGGAGGGGGAGGAGGGAGAATATTTAAGGCTCGTTATCAACAAGCTCTGCCTTTTTTATTTTTTTACATTGTCACAAATGAGTTTCACAGCTCTCCCTTACCGAATCACCGACTGTAATACAGTCCATTTTTCCATTGCATCATGATGTTGCTCCACATACGCCTGAGATGATTTCTGCTTCCTAATTTCTTTCTTGGAATCATTCATCATTTTCTTTATAAAATATTACCTCTTGTACTGCTGTTTCTCAAGCTTGTCCCCCATCTGTGAAGGATTTTGCTAGCACTCTAGCTAGCTGTTTCGGGGGGTGGGGGGGCGGAAAAGAATTTTCAGGCTCTCCAAGGCTGTAGAGGAAAAAAAAACCTGTCATGGTTCCAGCTCACCATATTGTCTGGAAACTGTGGTTGTTAGGACCCAGACTAGGAATTGGGTACACAGTAGATGAGAAGAAAGAGCTCTTAGAGGGTTTTTTTATAAAGGAAAAATATGTGAATGAATAAATTCATGGCCCTACAAAGGTGTGGTGCGCTTACAGGTTGGTTCATCCTGTTATTCAGAGATAGTAAATGTTCATACGCCGAGTCTTTCGTATTGCTGCACGCTAAGTTCTGCTGGCTCATCACGGTTGTTATCTCTACTGGAAAGCAAGCAAACCTCTCATCTGTATGAGATCTGATGTGACATTCTGCATTTTAGCCAGTTCCAGCTGGCTGCTTCAAAAAGGCAGGCAATGTTTCCTAGGTACCACAGCTATTTCTCTTTCTTCAATCCCCTGAAGCAGTAGTTGTGGGGCTGTACTTTAAGCTGTGAGGTAAGGACCCATAAATTCCTATTCTATTTTATATAGAGTATTTTACCACCTCTTTTGCCAGCTTTGCAGTAATCCAGCTGCAGTAGGCGATGTGGCTAAATGACTCCTCCTCTCTCTCTGTCTCATCTCTTTTGACAGTCTTCCCTCTTAGATACATCCCTGCCTTCATTGTACGTATTTTTCTGGACTTCAGTAATCTGGTTTAGAGCCTAAATTACAAACCCCAGCCATACAAACCCCATTCCTCTCTATCTTGTTCATTCCTACCTTAAAAACACGTTGAAGAAAGTTTGCATGTGATTGTTTTGGCAGGAGTGGAAAGGCAGTGCAGAATAAAAATCCCCTGCTAGCATAAATTTCATCTTCAATCTGTTTATTTCAGTAGAATTATGGCTGAGGATCAGCTTCCTGATAGATCCTTTTCATTCAGCCTTTCAGGCAGGTGTGTAAGATGTATCTTCCATGATCATCCTATCATGGAGTGACTATACCATAACCTTTAGTAGAAGCCAGAATAGACTCAGGAATATACTCTCCATTGACTCCTGTCAAAAAGAAAAGGTTGTGTAAGTTGGAGGACAAATGGACATGAACAGCAACTACGCGAAAGGACAGTGTCAAAACAGATTGTTTCCATAGCTTGGTTACATGCAGTCATCAGGTAAAAACTTGAAGATTTAGGATTTGAAATGAGTTATTAGCCTTTTTAACAGTGGATGAAAACTCCTGACTGGCAGGTAACATTGATTTGTCTCTGTAAAAAGTTGGCTGGTTTATCTAAACTGTACATTATAAAGTGTGTTTTATGATGCAAAAGGTGACAACCTCTACATTAAATTGGTTTCTTAGTTCATAGAAATTATTCCAGATCTTGCCTCTGCCACACATTTCCTCTGTTGGTGATAGAGTTGGCAGATTAGTTCAAGGGGTATGTTTTGGTCATAGCTGTTTGTGTGAGATCACGTGGAAACAGGGACCGTTGACTTTGTCCTTCAAAACACATGGTTTCGTAAAATGGTTCTAGCTGGGAAGTTGGCTGTAACCCTAGTCACAAAGAGGTCGAAAGGTTCAGTTTGACCTTTTTTGGACCAGAAGGGACATGCTCAGCTGTTATGCAGACATTCTTCACTGAGGATCATCAGAGCATTTAATATTTGCCTTACTTTACCCTCCTGAAGAGCAAGTAGGCCCCTGCAATCAGTTGGGACAGTGCAAACAGGTAAGCCAGGTGTCTGGGGATGTTTCTTCATGACCATTTGCTGGCGTTCTCCTTGTTACCTGGAGTACCTCCTGCTAAGCAAAAGCTTCATCACCATATGGTTTTGTTTTGCTGAAAGGAAATTTGTCAAACCTACCCACCTTAAGATAATGATTTCCTCACCACTAGTCATCACCTCGAGACTGACACAACAGAGATGTAGAAAGCCATCACCCTGTTGGTGAAAACAGCCTCATTGTGTGCAAATCCCCAGCCAAGCTGTTATTGAGCCATAAAAAGGCGAGGGCTGTTTTGAGACCTGGCTGAGAAAAGAACCGGTTGCTGCCTGGAACCGTGTTAATAAGGTTTTTAGTGTCCTAATACAGTTATAATTCATTCCAATCTTTTCAGTCTGGAAATTGGAATCTGAGTTTCTACAATGTATTGCTTCTTTGAATGCTCACATTACAGAATAAAGCTCCACACACATACACTTTGGGCCAAATCCCAATGTCACACTGACATAAATTCATAGTAAATCTATTTATGTCAGTAGTGCTTTCAGAATTTAACAGCTTTATTATAGCTTCTGGATTCTGCAATGATATTTTAATTTTTAAAAAATGATTTCTGATGTGACTAGGTCAGAAATATATGGTAAGAGTGAAAATAGCATTTAGATAAAATGTATAACCTATTTTATTACCCTTTGAAATATACTGGGTACAATAGAAATTAAGCTACTACCATGAAAACCATAAACAAAACCAAACAGGACTGACCCTCACTTTTCCTTTTAATTTAACATTCTGCATGCAGTGAAAAACCCCAGTAGTACCTACTTCAAAGTGTTTCCTTGAAAAACAGTCGTTACATATTAACAGATTCCATCGCTTTATATTTTATCTGCCGTGCTGCCTTTTTAATGTAGTTTATGAGTGCACTAACTGAATTTAGTGAGTAATGCACTTGTAAAAAATAATTATTAACAAAGAATGGCCTTCAGCTAAAGCTGGGATTCCTTGCGCTGGTGAATAAAGACACATTAAACGCTGTAAATGAGGCAGGCCTGCTCTGTAGTGTTGTTATTTACTAGGGCTTGGAATAAAATTCCACATAACCTGAACGGGAGGTTTGCTCTTCTCTTTGGTAGTGTGAATGTTGGGTATTTGATTTCCAGTTTAGGCTATGGGATGTTATTCATATATCATGATTCAGCCTGTTGCTTATTGAACAAAGTTTTGTCTTCCGTGCTTTACGCTTTCCTGAGCTGCCCTGTTCTGCTCTCTAGGGCAGGTTCAGATGACACAGCTTTGGGCCAGTTTGCATTATGGCAAAACATTTGCTGATTTTGGCCATTCATATATTCTTCCCTAGGCACCTGCGATAGGCTGCTGTCACTGGACACAGTGACATTTCCATCTGATCTGGTCTTCTCTCACACCCTCTGCTTTTAAACAAGAGAGAGTACCTGGCAGTCTGCCTTAGAGCGAGCACTGCGACGCCTCTGCAGGGAGATCGCGCTCTTCTGGGGTGCTCATTCCTTGTGCTCACAAGGACTGGATTGTTCACCTTACACAATGGGCTTGAGCTCAAATTATAATGTACATCTGTGCTTTTGTAGGGACGCACTCTCTACTGAGTCCAACTTTTCCTCAGAACTTGTTCACAACTTGTCAGACTACACACAGTCTGAAACGGCAATAAAGGGTGTCTCTGTTACCAAGAAATGGAGAAGATTTTGAGTTTTTGTAGTTTTTCACATTCTCCTCAGAGAGTCACAACTGAGAGAGAGGCATTTGCAGTGATATATAACCACATTAATTGAATTATTATTGTGGTAACAAACTTCCGTAATGATAGTTTTCACTGTGCAATTTTTAGCATTCAAGCTCTATTCTCTATTTTTTATGGCAAGTAATGTTTTCTCATGTTGCATGGGCTTTGCAGTTAGGACTGATTTTAAGGAGGGAATTTCTTAGCTCCCAACTAGGCTATGACATTTGGTTATTAGAAAGGCATCTCTCTCCAGATACCACTCTTCTGGTCTGAGACACAACTTTGCACCAGTCCTTAAAGTACCTCGGTGCTCTACTTCTTAGATAGTTTGATTTACCAAGTCTCACACTTTCCTAAGATTTTATTCCCCTTGCCTTGTTTGGGCCTTTGTTCCTTCGTATTGTGTCAATCATAGCACAGTGCCAAAACCTGACCTGAAGATAAAACAGAGAAACTTCAAAACATGTTGACTCTGACTGCGGATCCTCTTCTATGTGGAGCTACGTTGCAGCGAGGAAATTCTTCAAAGTGTGTTCTGTTTTCACTCTCCTCTAGTGCTGAGTGCTAAACATTTCTTTTTCTCTTTCTTTTTTCCTTTCACTGTGCTGTATTATTAGTGCCAACTATGTTTGATCCGTAAGGAGAGCAAATTTCCTGCTTCTGCCTCCAATGCGCTTGAGAATCTTTTTACTAGAGCTGGTAAGAACGCTCTTGCACCAAGGAGAAAACAAAGACAAAACCAAAAACCAGTAAGAATGTAACTTAGTTTTACATAGTATTTTCATATACAAAAAGCATCAAGCAAAGGTAGTCTAATACAAACCAAGAGATACCACAACAAGCACCTTCCCCTGTCTTTCCTCAGAGGTCACGGCTCGGAGCTGAGAGCTGTGCAGAACCAAATGCTAAAATTCTACTACTGCTCTGGGTGAACCGGACTTGAAAGCTGGTCCCTCTGAAGTCAGGCCATCGATGATGATGATGTGAAGGATAGTTTTGTTTTTCTCCCTGTTAAGAAGTGTTGTTGATTGCACACAAAGAACAGTGAACACTGGCACTGCAGATGTGCTGTCTGACTTCAGGATGTAACTAACTCTTCATTCTTCAGTGTTTTGGGAACTTTGTGATATTTGAGTGCTCAAAGAAATTGGGGCTGGGGCTGGGGTCCAAAGGGCACCTACTGACCATCAGCTGCTGTTGCACAATGGTGCCTCAGCATGGTTTCATGATTTCTGTGTGCTTGCAGAGAGTAAAAGTCATCTTCCAGTTTGAACCCCTA
Organism: Buceros rhinoceros silvestris; assembly: GCF_000710305.1. Lineage (NCBI taxonomy): Eukaryota > Metazoa > Chordata > Aves > Bucerotiformes > Bucerotidae > Buceros > Buceros rhinoceros. Next base: position 18,633 of record NW_010420160.1, read on the forward strand.
CATTGTGGATGGAAGGTGGGAATTATCTCTTTTCACTTGAGGTGCCTACATCTGAGCTAGTCACCACAAGCTCTCTTTAAAGTCAATGAAAAATAGAGGCAGTTCTGGTCTGTTACGTTGATATTCACAGCAGGATGAGTTGAGTCACACTCTAGAAATGATAATACTTCTTGCTAACCATAAAGGAAATCCGTACAGCTGCACAGTCATAAATACCTGCGTCTGGTCAAATAAATCTCACCCACAGTGTCCTGTTTCTGTACTGCATAATGTTCACACAGCAACAATTTATAGTTGAACAAGAGCTTTTTGATCTTCAAAACTCATGACATCAGGAAGGAAGGAGTGTAAGAACAGGCAGAGAAACATGCCTTTGTGGCTGTTCTGGTTCTGCCACTGAAACCTAGCCTGAGCCATCTCGACTACCTATATAGCACTTCACGTGCAGCACCAGCATGGTTTTTGTTGCAGAACACGCATACAAATAAGACATCATTTCATGTGCTAAGATTTTTTTTTCACTTGTTAATTTTGCCAAAAACATTAGTTGAACTTTATTTCAGTTGACTTTTCTTGTAATGTGTCACCTAACATAATTTTTCCTTTCCAAAGAATGAAATATGAAGCAATCTCCTTATTTCGTTGAAATCCATTGCATTTCCATGCTGTGGTGAAGTGACTTAAAAACGAGTCAAAGAGATGGGCCTGGGATATCTCTGATCATTCCAAGACAAATGCTGACCCAGCTTGGCCACATGAAAGCTCACAGACCTTCACTGTAGAGTATTCGTGTTACAGAGGAGTGTAGCATGAGTACCTTTCCGGAAACTCATTTTTCACAGCTGTCAACAGCTACTACCACTACCGTGATGCTTAATGTTGAAACTCAGAATAAGAGTTGTCCGTTGCGCTTATCACACCTCTGTGCTTCCGGCAATTAACTCGGTGGAGGAAGGTGGTAACTTCATTAAATGCAGAGGGTGAGAAACATAGATAGTTAGGAACAAAGAAAAAGAAAGATGTCAGGCAAGAAGAAAAAAACTCTGAGGAGGCACCAGAAACAGAAGTAGGCAGGTAACAAGTGGAGATTTAACAAAAGGGTGGTAGCTGAGTACACACACCAGATCAAAATGGGCAAAAAGAGAAAAATTAAGGGCAGGTGAATGTAGTAGGCTAAGGCAGGAGGCAGGAAATCACGAAGGCAGGTGCTAAGGAAGAGAGGGAGAGGCATCTCAGATTTCTAGAGCCACAGAACCTGGGCATGTCTCTGGCCACCAAGTATAAACACAACCCTAACATTTTTCTAAAGGATGATTCAGGTCCATAATAAGACCGCATCAATAAATACCATGGAATTGCACTTGGTTATCTGAGTTTAACATTTCAATATTATATTTGTGAATATGCACTTCACATGTGTTACGGGTTGAGGGTCCGAGGTATC
>NW_010420161.1:0-1982 GCF_000710305.1 Buceros rhinoceros silvestris
ACAAACACAGATACATACATAGAGAGAGAGAGACAGAGAGATGCGTCTGATTATTAGGGAGCTCTTGTAAGCCAGCCAGCAGCCCTCTTCATCTGAGCATCCCTCACAAAGGTTTTTCCAAGACCTCTCCCTTCATCTTTTACTACTTTAGGACCATTGCAAGACAGTGTTTCAACCCTGTTGGCAAGCAGGCAGGCAGGGTTCACAGTCAGCAGGATTCGCACGCAGACCTCAAAAACAGTTGTTACCAAAAGTGGACAGGAAAAGCACTTTTCAATAAACTGTGACACAGCAAGCAAGTAAAAGCATTTCATTTTCCCTTCCTTCCCCCACCTCTTAGCATTTCAGCTCCCTGCCCTGCAGACCAATTTAGCATTATTATTACAAAGTGTTGTTGCAAGGGAGCAACGAAGTCTTGAGTGGAAAATGTTTTGTTTAGCCTGTAAGATACTTCCTCCGCCTCACTCCAGGGTATGAGACAGTCTAAGTGCCTCACTACTTACACAAATAGTTTCTTGTCTCTGATGAACAGCTCGATTGCAGAGACACTGGAAAAACACTGGTTTGTGGTAACAAAAAACAAGGATCCAACCCTGGAAGGCAAAACAGAAAACAGTCAAAAAGTGCAGAAACATCCTAGATCAACAATGGTAGCCTCAGACAGCAAGTCAGTGCTTTTCTATCTCTGTCCAGAGAAAGGAGATATTTAATTGTGCTAGTGTAGATCTTGGCTGAAACACCAGGTTTATTCCTTTATTTTTCCTTTCCATCTCCTTCAAACATATGTGCAAGCCCAACAGAACTGCAGTCCCTTTAGGATCTCTGGCAATACCATGCTGCAGTGCCCTGAGGCCTGTAAACCCAACTCTCCTTTGTGGTCCAAGCAGATCCCAAGACCTTCCCTATGGCTGAAACCTGTCTGCTACAGACAGAAAAATGAGCAAAGCTGTGGCTTTCCAACTTACCGATTCTGAATGCCACTTCGATCCAATTTTACACCGAAAAAGATAGCACCCAAAACCAAGGCTAAAATTACGGTGACTGCAATCTAGAGGTGGAAAGAAGAAAGGGAAAAAGGAGTCCTTCAGATAAGTAAATAGGGACAAACTTATTATTAAGGTATATACAGGGTTTAAGATTCACACCTGCCTAAAACTTTGTTATTGTGAATCAATGTATACCTATGACACACATCATTAAAAGCCTTAACGGCAAATTTTCTGAGTGTATCCTCTTCACTTTTCTCCTTCCTCTGATTTTCTTTAGCTGGGAGAGGTTACTAGGAGAACACTCAAAGAATAACCCAGCTTAAAATTTCAGTTGTGGCACAAAATTAATGTCACCCTAGAAGCTCCCCATACGAACCAGAGAATGGAGAATTTACCCCCATTCCCCAGTCTTCAGTGCAACTAGTCCTTACGCTAAACTAAAATTAAGACTTTTTCCAAAGGCAACAAAGGTAGCTGGGCACCTCATTCCACTTAAGTGGCAGATGGAACTTCCTGTGATGTTTCCTTAGCTGCCTTTGAAAACAAAAGTCTGTCCTACAAACTGCACGTGGTGGGACTGAGAGCAGAGGAGTCTCAGACCTTTAGCAATTGTTACCTACTTGTGCAAAGGAGGCCTGTGGGTTCCTGATGAGGTTTTTCAGAGAACGCTTGGACACCCAGTACAGTTGCGTGAGGAATCCATTAGCATAGGTAATCTCATGTCCCTGCTTGGATACTCTCTGCTTGCTTCCCTGTCCGAGCTCCACTTTCCTCAGTGCTTCCTTTGTGCTCTGACACAGACTGGAGTTGAGATACTTCTCATGCAGCACATCTACCACACTGCTGTCCGTGTTATCTTCTGCCACTCTACTTTCCCTGTTTGCCTCTGAGTGAGAAAGACAAGATATGGCTTGTGATTCCCCATGAACCCTACCTTCAGGTGTGGCCCATCAACATGCTCAGCCACTTTGAAAGCTGAATGAAAAGACAGGA
>NW_010420161.1:2082-13269 GCF_000710305.1 Buceros rhinoceros silvestris
AGAATTTGAGTAGTACAAGCCTTAGCTCTGAGCTTAAGAGACTAGCTTGAGTGAGAGGGTTTTCCTGTCATTTTAATTGAACCTAGCTGATCTGCCCATTCTTTGTGGCCATATTCTTAGAATGAGGTATGAAAAAAACCTTCATTTCACTGAATTTTGGGCAAACCAGTGTTTGCTCTGATTTATTTCCCCATCCCTGAAAAGCACCATTATGAAAACTGTTCCCTTATAATTCTTCAGACATGGATATGATACAGCATCCCCAGACGAGCATTTCCCAACATTTCACTCCCTATACTGTTTGTTAGAGAGTTTGATCTCTAATCTAGTTCCAGTCTTTCTCACTGCCCTGTAAATCCAGTACTCCTTAGCCCATCTACCCTGTCTTCTGTAGAGCAGCCTCTCATGAGGCTGAAAACTTCCGTCAGCTGTCTCCTGAGACTAAGCAATTCTAGTTTTTCAGTCTTTCCCACACAGGTTTTGAAAATTACTTATCACTGCTCTCCTATGTTACTGAAGGAAGAAATAAAATCCATTTCAAAAAGTTTTCTGAGTTCTTGAAAGAAGGCCAAAGCAAAGATTATTTATTAATATGAAAAATAAAAAGATAATGAAGTGCCCTTAGACTGGAGGAAAGCTAGAGAATAAAAGCTGGCCATCACCACATGCAACTTCTCTTCTACACCAGCCATCAGAGGGTTTCTACTGCACAATTTACCTTTTCCTGTGTCCACAGGTATGTGATCTTCCTTGCTTGCTGCTACAGCAGTTGAATCACCATTTATGATATCAAGGAAGAAGTCAGCTGGATTGTTGAAGGGTTCACATTCATATCCTTTAAAAACAAAACAAAACCCAGATAGGCAACATGTTTGTATTGCACAGAGCACAGCTTGGAAGGCCAGGTCTAATACTGTATCACTCTTCCACAACCCTGTTACAAGAACGCTTCACTGCTTTCCAAGAGCATTAGTTTACAGCAGTAGAATGGACAGGATTTAACAGATGGTGAATCTGAGGTGTCTATACAGAGCTCCAAAGTTGCTTGTTGTCCACTGATTTCAGGTGAGGAGAAATCTGTAACTTGCTTCTACATAGCTCAGCATGGACAACTCTTGCCTCCTTCCCAGTGCTGTTCAACCACATCTCACTTTGAAAAACACACGGTTGCTCAGTAGGAACCTAGAGGTTGCTAGATGTCTGCTCTACAGACTCAGAGGCTTGCTCTAAAAGCTGAACTCATGCTTGTGTTTCCTTGGTCACAAGGGAGAGGAAGGGCTGCCCAAGATCGCCTTCTTATAATATGGTTCTAGCTATAGGATGCGGAGGGAAGAAAAAAATAAAAAGGAAGGATGCTTACTCTATGGCACTTCTGTGAAAAATGAAGTGAGGTGGGATACTAAAAGCAGGAGCAGAAGTAGTGAGATTGGTTAAAACATCTCCCTTAAAGCCAGGGAAAGCTTACAATTCAATATGTCCATGGCTGCATCTAGACGAGATTGGAAATTCACCCAACATTCTCTGTGCATTATAGGCAGAAACCCAGAAACCCTTGGAGAGGGGACAGCCATCCAACAGTGCGGTTATTAACCCATCTTAAGATGCACCGTGATTTTGCACTCTCAGTCACCTGCCTGCATTCAGACTAGAGCAGATTGTTGGATCAGCCACTACAGATTGCTGCCAATCTGCAGGCTGTGGTTCAAAACCCACTGAGTCTGGCACTTAGGCCTGGTAGAACTACAAGCATCATCTTGTTTGTTGTCCATCAGCTTCTAAATGTCCAAGGGATTCTGGGGTTTTGTCCTGATGCAAGGCCAAACAAAGGCAGGAGAAAGCCATGCTCTATGTTGTCCAAAAAAAATTAGTTTTTACCATTTTGGTTTTTTCCTGTTCTAAGATAACACTGTTCAGGCTACGTGTAGAGCCTCCAGTATCCTAGTGGTAGAACAGCACAGGACTGTTACCCAGTGCTAGAGTAAGAACCTACCCACAGATTAAACTCATTAGGCACTTGCCTTTGCTCTCAGCACAGAAGACTTACCAATAGAACTAAAGTACTCCAGGGCCTGCTTCGCAGGACCATGGTACAGCACCTTTCCCAAAGCTAGTAATGTCAGACTGTCAAACAGCTTGAATATGGAATATCGGGGCTGATGGATAGAAAATATGATAGTTCGCCCTCTTCTCGAGAGCCTGAAAGAGAAACAAAACATTTCTCAAATATCCACACTTTGCATTTCAGAAAGGTCTTGTTACCCCAAGGAAAAAGCAAGTATCCAAATTCAAGATGAATACTTGTCAACTTCTCAGAGTCTTGACCCAGAAAAGCCATAGTTCCCCCTTTTCTGTCACTGTATCAGATGCTGCCTGCAAGACCTTCAAGACAGCACCCATCATTACAAGAGACCATCACTGCAGTCTGGATAGACAAAGTATCACGTTGTCTGTAGCAGCAAAGGCTGAGACCACAGCTGTGTATAAACTCTCCTTACGTGTTTTGTTTTTATACCAGGCTTCAGCCTGGCTATCTGAAATGGTCCTACTGCATTCAGTGGCAGTACCAGGCTTTACATAGCAGGCTGTGGAAGTCTGGCCAGCTGAGATTTCTCTTAGCTCTTCTGCTGGAGATTTACTCTCCAGAAAAGTCAAAATTAGTTTTCATTTAGGTTTGTCAGACGCTCCTTCAAGTGCTTTAGCACTGATGCCCAGCAAGTATCCTTGCTGATCAAATCCTCTATCCACAAACACCAGAGCAAAATGTCCCCGCAAGCAAAACCAGACAATGTGCTGCAAAACCCAGGAGGAGCGTTAGGAGCTCATTCTCATTAAAATCCTTGTTTGGTCCTCTTTGACCAGAAGACAGTTCACCTTCAAAACACAGGAGACAAAGCCAAACACTAAGGGTAAACACTGAGGGTAAACCTGCAGGTGAAGTGTGCTCTGAGTTCAAGGCTGTTGCCAGAGTGGAGGAAGAGACTTTGTAATTGACTCAGCTGGAGGACCAAGAAATTATGATTACAAAGCCTGACCTTCCAGTCCACCCCTCTCTGTGGCAGAGGGAAGCTGTCCAAGCTACATCTGCTTTTTGGGCTCCAATTCAATGCTTGCTATGGAAAGATTCCCATCAACTTCAATAGGCTTTGGACAAGATCCAAATAAATAATTTACTACCACTTCTGAGTCTATTTGTCTAGCTTTTTTTTTGTTTTTTTTTAAAAAGCACTGTAGCTACTCAGTTGATAGAGCATTCCTGTTTTTTTACTAATGAGATGACAACAAAATTGCAGCAGAACCCTGAAGAACTGACTCTTACTTCTTCAAGAGGATGAGGACTGCATTGGCTGTGCTGGCATCAAGGCCAGTTGTTGGCTCATCCAGAAAAAGGACTGGTGGCTCTGTGATGAGCTCCATCCCAATGTTGGTTCTCTTCCGTTCCCCTCCAGACACTCCCCGGATGAATTCAGTTCCAACCTACAAGAAGAAAACAGGTATTTGCAACAAGACAGAGTCAGTGCATGCTCCAGAGTTCAGGGCTCTCCATACCCAGCAGCCTTTTCCATCTTCAGAATCCCGCTAGTGAACTCTATCTAGGGCCGGCAGCAAATGATGGGTCTGACTCAGTGTGGGACTGTGTAGAAGAGTCTGATTTTCAGAGATACCAGCCACCTTGTGACTTCAGGGAATAAAGATGACCCTGACCAGGAAGACCCAGACTGAGGCCACAGCAGTCAGAGGTGGCACTGGTGTTCAGGGATGCCTTTTGTTGGTAGTTCACCTGCTGCTCAAGCAAGAGCAGGGTGTAGGTAAAGGAAAAGTGAAGTAAGAGTAAAAATGCTGCTGGCAGGAATAAGCTCTGCACTTCTCCAGAACTTCTCCATTACAGCCCAGCTTTCCACCCCTCACAGCTTTCAGCACTGTAAAAACGATTTCTCTGTCTTGTCCCACAAAGCCAGGAAGTGACTGAGCAGCTTTTCAAGGTGCAATGATTTGGTGACATCTTCCCCTCTGAACTTATACAACATGGTCCAAAATCTTGCCCTTTTAGCAGCAAGAACACATACCTCTTTCCAAGCCACCTCCCGACATGGAGACTGATTTCTTGTGTGCAGCATGGTTTAGTCAGGTTCCTGCTTAGCTTAACGTGGCTGTGCTATTTACATCATACCACCTAGAGTTGAGTATTTCAGTATGCAGAGGTCGTATGGTTTCTGAGAAAGGTGTTCTCACTGCTCACCTTAGTATTAGCCACTTTGCTTAATCCCAGCTCACTGATTATCTGAGTGACTCGCTCTTCCTTCTCTTTAACACTGATGGAGCTGGGGAGTCGCAGGGCAGCAGAGAAGTGCAGGTTCTCTCTCACTGTCATTGTGCCCATGACAACATCGTCCTGAAAACAATGCAAAGGGACAGTTGGAAAGCCTCATTCTCAGCTACGTGACTGGGCACCAGAATCCCTGCAGTGGCAGGTCCTGGATAAGCTGTTTGTAGACCACAGTGGAAACTGAACTCAGGGACAACCCCTGCTTCAAAACTTACATGACACAAAATTCAGTAACAGCCAAGGGGAGAATGCAGCTCTGCCAGCTCTCAGCTTACACCAAGCGTCACCTCAGCCTGCATTCAGGCTCAGGAGTTCAAGTGCAGACAGCACCATTTTGAACTCTTCATGCATTTTCCCTACCAGCCAAAGCGAGGCATAGCAGGTAGCTTGTTTTGTAAAGAGTTAAAACTCCTATCAGTCCAGCCAAAGCCAACAGACATTGCTAGTGCCCAGTGTTGAATGCAGAGACACCAAGGGAGTCACCCAAGTCAGCTCTGTTCCTGGCTGCAAGCCATATCTTGCTGTGGTCCAGAGCACCTGCCAAGTTCAGCTGCTAACCAGTAGCTCTCTCCACCTCCTCACTGGCAGCAGATCCTCAGAGAAACAAGAATATTGCACTGAGAGGCTTCTGATTTTTTCCATGTCTCAACTATCTATAATTCTTGGTCACACGACCTTATTCGAAGGGCTACCCCTTTAGAAAAGCTTCAGTCGTATGCATTTTGAGTAAGAATCAAATCTATCCAGTCGACAAACACCAGGGCAGCCTAAACCAATCTGTACCAACCATGACCTAGAGTTGATGTCAGGTCCATCCACAGCTCCATGCTTCTCCATCATCCCTGCTTTGATATTTGAGTCAATCCTGCATCCCACCATATGATGGGAGAAGGGCTGCAACACTGGGCGGCTGCTCAAAAACACGCCTCTTGAATCAGGCACCTTTTAAATCCAGTGCCCTTTTGGAAGACACAGCTGCTAAGCAGCAGGGCAGGTTTCTTGCCTGCTTTGGAACTCCTTCCACATCAGGTGTAGTTAGCAGCATGAAGGGTGTGCCAGCCAGCCATGTTTGGCACTGGAGTTAGCAGAGAAAGACCGAACATGCTGCTGTGCTAGAAATATGTGACAGACTGCTCAGGCAGTAGTGTTAGGATAAACTGGCTTTGCTGCCAAAGCTGGTTTAGGAATTTCCTACCATCACTTCCCTCTCCACACACCCGCAGTCTCTCACCTGGCCTCCCGTTCCCCACCCTCAGATCCCCCAATACAGCTGTTGGGTCACCACACTGGAAACTAAACTGTGAATTGAAGCTACCTTAATACCAAACATAACAAACGGTAGCATGACACCTCACAGGCAAGAGTGGAGAGACCACCAGCAGTGGTGGTAATAGCACATGACTTAGCATGTCTATATGCTCATCTGCATAAAACTGACCCTATGAGTATGTATGTATTTATGTATTTAGGTCTTAAGTGGTGTTTGTAGTCTTTGGGCCGTCTTCACTGATCCAGGGAGTACTGCACAGAGGTGGGAGGGGAGGGAGACCATTTAATGCCTCAACTAGTTGCCTATCATTTTAAGGTTAAGTTTGGTTGCTTTGGACATTTGAGAGACAAATGTCTCAGACTAGGACCACCTGCAAGAAACTTACCCGTCATTCACGGAACACTGAGGATTTGGGGATCTTCAACCCACAGGATCAAGACTCAGCATCACTCTTGTCACATACATTCCCCCAGAGCTGTCAGCTTTCAGAAAAGCTGCCTATTTTACACCTGCCTGCAGTCAGAAGCCTGGATGGTTTCCTGATTTGTCTGCTCACATGGCTGCCAAGAATTCCCTTCTCCTCAGTTCCCCCAGGGATTTGAGGTCTATTATTGGTCCAGGCCTCCACCCACTTCCACAGATTCAGTGGACTTTTCCTGTCTCCGAGTGGAACGAAGCTCTGTCCCAGCCAGCCAGAATCAGAGGAAGAACAGCAGGGATCTATTTACTTCCTAGAATTATTGTGTGATAGCTTGAAGACACTTCTGCCAGCTAGAATTGCTTCTGAGTTTTACAAGAAGAGATTTTGTGTGTTGTGGGTTTTTTTTCTCACCTTTTCGGGTATTTTTAAACCTTTGCTAGTACTTCAGGGCAGAGCCCAGAGAACGAGCCACAACAGACCAGTGGTTTGGGCATCCATGTGGCTTTGTGAAGACAAACACCTCTGTGCTTGACTTGGCTGGAGTATCATTTTGATCCTCTTGTCTTCCATATCCCAGAAAAATACTGAATATTGTAGCATCTGAGTTAGCAAATTAGACTCTTCAGGGATCACTGGAAATTACCTAACCTGGTAGTTCATGCTTTGCTCATCTCACGTGGTCTCTCCTCCCAAGGGCTCCCAGGCTTCCACTAAAGGCAGTTACTCACCTGCACAACATATCCTGAGATGCACTTGAAATTTGGAGGTTGTGGGATACCATCTATAAGCACTTCTCCAGACAGGCCTGCTGGGTCTTTTCTGGCAGCCAGCACATCTAGGAGACTTCAGACAAACACAAGGCATTAGATTTTGCCATAACAGCAGCTTTTACCTTTGACTGGATAAGTACCAGCAGTCAAGACTGCAGTTACATGCTCAGGGGATGCTGCAAACCCAAGGGCACAGAAAGGGGCTTCAGCTCTTTGTACAGAAAGCCTAGTGTGATAGAGGATTTTCCAGTACAAGGTGTGCCACAGCAGTATGGCAGTATACAGACCACCAGAATTCACAGCAATCAACCCCCTACAGACATAAACTCCATATCAACAGCTAACCTTAACTGCCAAGTAGCTGCAGTCTGCTTTCCAGCCAGGAGAGCAGAATTAACGACTTTGATTTCAAGGAAATTAATCCAAATGAGTATAATAAGATGAGAGTTAAGATTAATTCTATAAAGTAATTTTGTTTTAACACTGGATTCTCCTTACTGCCAATGCAGAGGCCAGCCTGTCTGCTAGCTAAGGAAACACTGATGAAGTGCTGCTCTTGAAAACATCCAGATTAGCCAGCAGTCTCCTTCGAGAGGAAGATGAAGGATCACCACAGACACGCCTGGGTGAATCCTGGTCGTATTTGCCAGTCTCTGACACACTCAAAGGCAGAGAGTGACAAACAGCTCTCTTACCATGGTTACATGGGAGAGAAAACAGCATCAGCACTGCCTGAAGATAGTCTGCATGGTATTTCTGTGTGCTTTCATCCAAAGAACCCAAGCACATGTGCACCCCTCCCACCAGGTCACAGCCAAGTTGGGGTGAAGATCCAGAGCATACTACAGGCTGACATTACACCATATTCCTGCAAGTTGTGAGAGAGGGGTTTGGCCTAGCATCTTAGAAGAAATCTTGCTGCAGTGGATTCACAGGGGATAACATCTCTTCTGCCCCGAGGGACGTTGCAGCCAATCCCCACCCCACTGCAGGTCTAAGACAGAAATATAAGAGCACTCCAGTCACCCCAGTTCAGCCTGGTATCTTAACTCAGGCCACACCCAAAGGTGACTGCAGGATCACCAGCTGGAGCAGATGAGTGGTGTGACACTGCTGCAGGGCAAGAACTCCAGCAAAGCTGATAAAGGCACATGAGGTCAAACTGCATTGCCAGATTTCTCACAGGCATGCAAGGGTCTGAGCTTGCAGACCCCTCACATCAACCCCAACCTTCAGAACCCCAAATCATCTTTGAACAGCTGACTGTCCATTTGAAGGAGCAGAAGAAAGTACTTACGAAGATTTACCGCTCCCAGTTGGCCCCAGGATGGCATTCAAGCCTGGCTTCATAATGCCACTGGAAGAAGGAAAGAGTTATTGCCAAATGGAGGACTGTTCACAGGCAGTTCACAGTAGAGGTAAGGTGTGAACAAAATACTGTTGAAAGGAAAACCTAGAGATTACTAAAAACTTCTCCTTAAATCTGCAATCAATGAGCTTTTTTCTTTTCTTGTCCCAGACTGTCAGTCAGAACAGCACCAGAGATGGACATAAAAAGCAATCTACAAAAGACAGAAATTAAGCACCTTCCCTGCTGAGCTGGAGCTGGAAAGAAGAAACAACTGCTCTCTGCTGCTCATTTCCTCTGACTGCAGCTCGAACCATAATTAAGGGAACTCTCAGATGCTCTGGCAGAAAAGTTCACACGAGTTTGGCCCTAATTTGCTCAGATCAATAACTGAAACTGCTCCAGCTATATCAGCTAAAAGCGAATTAGAAGGTGCTTACATGAACTGCAGGCTGGCAGGAGGTTAGTCATTTCTTTACCAGCACAGCTGGATCTGGAAAGTTACATTGAGGTCACTGAGTCATAGCAGCAGGTGAATTTGTACACTCTTGTATTTTATTTAACCAAGAACTTACTAAACATTATGAAGGATCTTCTTTTCCACAGTTTTCCGTTTACAGAGGAATCCACTGGACTGCTTAATGGAGTACTGGATGTTATGGAAACTCACAACAGAGCCCCGAGGGGATCGGAAGGACTCTAGTGTTGAAAGAGAACGTTGGAAATTGCCCACTCCTTCATCTTCTCCAACAGAAATAATGCTGTGATCGAACGTGTCTGCCATCATGTCCTTGTTACACAGCTCAAGGTCCACTCCATGGAGTTTTTTGAGGTCATTGTCATTTTGAGCAGTCTCCATCTGTTGAGACAAAGAACACAAAAACATGCCCCTGCATGGAGATGTGCGAGCAAAGATTTCTGCAGAAAGTGTCTTGGAAAAGGAAGTTCACACACACCACACCAATCCTTACACATGCCAAGTTTCCAAAAGGATGGACATCCGCACTGGAAGACATCCAGTGGTCCCCAGAGGCACAGAAACCCACAGATTTAGAACAATAAAAACAAGACACATACGTTCTTGAAATTACACAAGCTCAAAGAGTATCTAACGAGGGAAAAACCAAGCCCATTTGCCATGGTCACCATCTTGCCCAACACAGTGGGGACTATATATGCAAGTTGCCACCACTTAAGCTAAAGAGACTGAAGCTCCCCTCCCACAGGCATAGCATGCACACTCCCCCTCACACCACCACAAAGTCAGCAGAGAAAACTTATTAATGGATCTGTATGAAGAACCACGGGAAGAAAAAGACCTGAGCTTATGAAAATGAAGGCCAGTCACGTGCACCTTGTTTGGTGGCATAAGTTTTTTTTCAGAGATACAAATGTGATTAAAACAACAAATACATGTCGCTTATCATGTTTCAGTCACACCAGTATCATGATACTTCACAACTACAAACAGGAAAAGCAATTTGGATTCATGTGCAGGTACCATTTACCCTGAAGAGCAGTAGGAGTTCCCCCTCCCACAAGGAGAGATCTGGGACGTGCCATGGTAAGAAAAAACATGGTACAAACTGGTACATTACGGAAACTTAAACATGGTATCTATTGGAAATGACAAAGTTATAAAGTGTTCTGGTTCAAGCAGATAAACTGCCTCTGTAGCTCAGGATGGGAGCACCTGGAAGGGAGGACATGTGAACAGCAAAGGGAAGGAACTGTTCTCCCTGCATAGTAGGAAACGTATCAATATGGGTCTAACAATTAGTATTGATTCGCTTCATCCCTGCCTCTTTTGTCAAGAGGCTGCTTTCCTTTCTGTTGCTTTAACTGATGCAGACAAAGTTTGTATCCCTTCACTCATTTAAAAAAAAAAAAGAAAAAAAGTTTAAAGTTCTTGCCTAACATTGCATGTGAAGAACTTGGAAACCCTGCAGTCCCCAAGTTCTGCAGCCTGCGCAAGTTCTGGGCAAAATTTGTACCCTGCCTTTCAGCCAGGTGACCTCACAGTCATAAACCTTCCTGTCCCCCTTCCGGGAACTAGAGCAAGGAAAGAGGAATTACTACATGCCCCTTACAGCAATTGAACATGACAGGTTAGACTAAAACAAGTCGGTCTAATCATTTACTTCCCTTCTAGCTGCTGTCATGACAGTGTTTGTTGGAAAGCTAGAAGTTTACTGTGATGTTGTGGAAAGCCAAGGTGGTCACCAGGCTGAGAGCGAGGAGAGAGATCCGTCCACAAAGGCATCCATTGCTGGCTACTTGAGCTTTGTGGAAAGGTAGATGGATCCCACCTATAGCCCTTTTCCCACTCTCTGCACTTCTTTCCTCCCAGGACGGAGAGGGTGATAACCAGCAGGACCAACAATATCCACCACTGCAGAAGCAGGATTTCTCAAGGAAAGATGGTTATCGTTTTAAGAAACTGGAACTACAAGAGCCAGATTTAAAGAAACAGGAATTGCTCTTCCCTCTCTGCCTCTTCCTATCACTTGCAGCTCAAGAAGTCACAGGAGATTTTTTTTCTGTACAAGTAAAATAAAAGTGGTGGAGAGAAGGAAGGGTTGTTTAGCTTGGACACATCCTCAACTGTAAGGCTGGTCACCCCTGGGAAAGTCTTGCTTATTGGAAAAAAGAAAGGATACACTGGTTACATCAGCAAGAGATGGCTTACATGCTTGAAAGGTTGCACAACAGATCAGGAGGAAAAAGCCAGGATGACAGTGACTCCAGGGGCAAAGACCTGGTTAGACTTTTGAACGTTTGACAGTCCTGTGTGCCTCGCATCTCTTCCAGATAGGTTCTGGAGTTAATTTTCATACAGGTTTTTGCAAAGCTGCCCACTAGCACGGGCAAGCTAAACCACTACTGCGGGTATGTGCGAGGGTGACAGGAGGATGAGGAGAGCTTAGCAGAGGCCACAGGTTGGACCGGGCAGCAGCACCTCAAAAGCAGAGCACCTCACAAGCAGAGCACCTCACAGGCAGTGTCCCTCCAGCCCTCGTCCCATGGGCCAGTTCTGCCACTAAACCAGAGCTG
>NW_010420162.1:0-3597 GCF_000710305.1 Buceros rhinoceros silvestris
CAGCGGAGCGGCACCCGCCGGAGCCCAGGCAGGATCTGAGCCACGCGCGGAACCGGTTCGTTATTCCCCAAATCCATTCGTCACCCACACGCGGCCGAAGCGTTCGCTCCGCTCTGTCCCAGCCGCAGGAGCGTGGATTGGGGTAAACCGGTGCTGTGCCCTAGCATCGAGTCCTTAACTAACTTCAAATTAGCAATAAACGTATAATTAGAGTAACAGTTAAAGGGCAGCACCAAATCAACTAGCCAATAAGCACAGAAGACGAGTTAATGAGCAGATCACAAGAAATACAGGGAAAGAAGATTCACTTCCTCTATTAGATGCAGATGCGACTCACTCCCCGAACAGGAACGGTGTCACCTCTCCTACCGACACTCTATGTCTGGCTGTCGGAACACTCACCGCCCAGGTACCCAGGGTCAAGCTCCCTTACTGCCTGCTGGAGGACAAGGGAAGCGCATTTCCCACAGCCCAGGGCTGCGCTCCAGCCTGCTCTGATTGTTCCCAACCTCCACTGGGGATGAAGTTCCACATTCACCAGGGCAGGAGTCAGAGCCCAGGTTTCCTTTCACAGGTTTCCTTTCACTTCCACGAGAGGCTTAATCAGCCAGTTACAATTAATTTACATAAAGCTAACACAACAACAAGAATTACCTACAGCCCTATCTTTAAGACCCTTCCTGGAAGTCACAGACCACTCTGATACACA
The DNA here is from genome assembly GCF_000710305.1 of Buceros rhinoceros silvestris. Taxonomy (NCBI): domain Eukaryota; kingdom Metazoa; phylum Chordata; class Aves; order Bucerotiformes; family Bucerotidae; genus Buceros; species Buceros rhinoceros. Next base: position 710 of record NW_010420162.1, read on the forward strand.
GAGACATCTGAATCCAGAGTCCAACAGCCCAGCTCACCCACCTCACCTGCAGGACAGCACCTGAGGACTGGCAACCCGAGACCAGCAGCTCCTGGTCTGGAGCACTGAAGAAAGTTTAAGTTTTTCATTCTTCCTGCCCCAAATCATTTGCTGAGATCAGCTGGGTTTTGTTAGCAGTTTGCAGGCAGCTGAAACTGTTTTGTGCAGGTGAAGGAAGATAAAGGGCAAATTGTTTACACCACTGACAATGGAAGAGAACACCACCGACTGCTGGCTCGGAGGGGCATTGAACCCCGCAGAACACATTCAGGTACAGCTCATTCAGCTTCTGATCTTAAACACACACAAAGATAGACACTTGGAAAAGGATTTCTCATCACTCTAATACACCTCTGTCCCCTCCAAGCAGGGACACGGAATGTCCCCACAAATGCTGGGCGTTGAGGCAGATGCCCCTTTAGATCCAAAAAATCACCAGCCCAAGAACTGCCCACTCCTGGCTCGCTTTACATCCTGGAAGACACCCAGAGCTGAGGCAGGATAAAGTGATCTTCAACCATCAATTATGAGAAGGCCATAGCAGTTAATGTTTTAATGAGTTTCTGATGAGCCTAATCTAGCCATCTTTACTGACACTCTTTTGGCTTTGTGTTCTCATCAGCTTCCGTCTCCCACTGCCCATTCAAAGGGATCCACCTCTTCCAGAACTAAACACTTCCTTTGGACCAGTTACAAAGGCAGTGTCTATTCTCACCCTGCTGCCCTTATAAAGGCAAGAGGCTGTGCTGGAAAAGAGACTTTGGCAGTGAGAAGGTGCTGCAGCATGGTATGAGCAACTGCAAGAGGAAATAAGGACACATGCAGGTAAGCTGGTTTTAAAATTCTACTCTTCCTTTGAAAAGTTTAATAAAGGTTTAAAAGCTAATCCTACAAAGCAAGAGACTGTCTGAAATGCAGAACAACCAACACACCGACCCTCCCACCAAGGTGAAGCATGACACACCATTACAGTCCTGTCTTTCTCGGTACAGAAGAGTCACTCTAAGGGAGCAGCTGGTTTTCAACACTCTCAAGGCTTGAGGCAAAGCTACATGCAACAAAACGCAGTGTTACCATAAACTCATGTTTTCTCTGTAGTTTCATGTAAAGATATGAGTATCTATTACCTGTTCTTATAAGCAACTATGTTTACTATTTCACTACAGATTTCACCGACACATTTAACATACAACAGCAGGGGCCCAAACATCCCTGACAAAGACAAGCTGAAAAGCCCCATTTAAATATTTCCCCACTATTTGTCTGACGAACAAACTTTTAGCTCCTGAAGTTTTTCACTTAGGTAGGTGGTATCTGCCTCTGTCAGATTTTCCGAATCCGACAGATTTTCCAGGAATCTGGTTCCCGCACAGGGCTTCCCTGTTATTGGGTCTATGACATTTCCAACCTTGAAAACAATTTCAGCCAGTTCGTGTTTCACGTGTTTGCTCCTTCGCTCAGGCAAAGCTTTCAGCAGAACAATGTCTCCAACAACACACTGCTGCAATGGATCGTGGGCAAAATAGGTCTTTCGTTTGTTAAAGAACTGTAGAAGGAGAAAAGGAAACCTTGGCATTAGACTTCAAAGTGAAGCAACCAGCAGACACATAGTCAATACAAAACAGACCAAGTTCCCCTACGGAAAAGTCTCATTTTCTGAAATGAGATTCAGTTTAGATCATGAAGAGAAACACAACTGTGCACTGTACTCCTTCCACAGAAAGCACAGCACTGCCCTTCCCTGACAATCTGCCAGGACACTGTTGCCAACCAAACCTGTAGAAAAGGAGATGGGAAAGAAGCCAAGCACAGACAGCTGATCTTAGCAATACAGGTGGACCCAGGTAAAAATAACAAGCTCCTCACTCCACAGAGCCTCCCCTGTCTCCACCACGGCCTCCCTGCACTCCAGCTCTGCTCTGTCAGCCTCCCCTCTCCACAGGACGCTGTGCAGCCACACAGCCTGCCAGCCCGCTGTCCCGGCCCCTCCAAGCTGAAGGGCTGTCCTGTGCAGTCCACCCTTCAAGAACTGCTGCTGGTTCTTATTCACCCTAATATGCCTTAAGTTCATCCGCAGTTTGAAGTTTGTCATTCAAGAGTTTTCTTGCCCAATTAATTTTCTTTCATACAGAAAAAGTTATTTTTATTGGAACAGCAGAATTCAGAATCTTCCAAGAAAGAAATTCTTCTGCTGGATAAAGTATTGGACTAGGTTCTGCAAGACCCATTACCTAATCCTGACTCCGTCAACCTTCTGGTCACCAAAGGCCAGTTATTACACCTATATGAACGACAGTTTCCCTACCTAAAAATGAAGAAAATACTGAATTTTGCCTCCCAGTTTGAAATGCAGAACAAAAAGTGATAAATACAAAGCTGCTATAGCACATCACAGTCCAGATTCAACGCTGAGTAGGCTTACAGTTATACAGACAGAAAAACTGCTACAAAACTTACTGTAAAAGTGACTAATACATCCAGTTTCCAAATCAAAGCAAACTCCAAATCAAGAGGAAAAATTAAATCTGTGTGCAACAACAGAAACTTACCCTCTCAACTGAGTTCAAAGGAAGTACATTAATAAAGCACTTCAAAGAAACATAGTTAGCAGCTACTTTTTAAGGAAGTGTCCTCACAACACACTGCCTTTCAACCTCTGCAGTCATCCCCACCACCAAATGGTTACACAAGCTCCTGAAGGAGATAGCATTGTAAAGCCCTCCACACAGTACAGAAGTGACCAGGCAAGACAACCTGAGAAGGTTTTACCTTTAGTAAGTAAGGATCCAGCACAAGCCTTGTCACTCTCACTTTGGCAGTTTTCTGCATTTTGGTTCCTATTACTTTCC
>NW_010420162.1:3676-4588 GCF_000710305.1 Buceros rhinoceros silvestris
TCCCTACTATCCATTTCGCGTGGACGGCTCCGCGTCGTACAGACATGGTTCAGTTGTGGTCATCCAGGGCCTGGCAAGAAGCAAGCAGACACGTTATTTTAACAAAATATAGAGCCCCTTTGTGATCATTAACAAAATCACCACTTCCATTTCAGAGTAACAGCTTAATTAGTCACTTTGTTAGAAAAAGAGGGTAGCTACAAGCACGTCAAAACTGCATGCATGGCAATACCTCAGCCTTGTTTCACAATATAAGAAAGGATATGAACATGTCTCCATTACCAGGGGAAGTTACTTCCCACCACGTCCCCAAACCTCCTTGGAATCGTACCAATTGCTATACACACAACACAGAAACATGCAGCTGTGGAATTCTCAAATTTAACTTGTACTCCAGCAGCTGGTTTTGGTGAAGACCTGCTAATCAGGTCTGTACACCTCTTGAATTCTCTGTCCATCCACTTGTACAACTGAGTGACACTGATGTTGTGGCACATCAAAAGACAAGCTTAGAGATACAGAGACACATTCCGTGAAGTGCTTCAAGCAGCAACGCCTTTACCATCCCCGACTCAGCCACGCGTCCCCCAGGGCGGGGGGAGCCAGGGCAAGGCTGGGCTACCCACCACCAACCGCACACCGGCCAGGCTGGGGAGAGCCAAACGGGTACGAACGGAGCAACACCCACAAAGCATAAGGGAGCTACCGGGAGGCTAGCCAGCCAGACTGGGCGACTTTTACAGCAGAGAAGAAGAGAAACCAGGAAGTTCAAACAGCTTGGGAGCCTCACCCGGCTCTCCACGGCCCTCCGCGCCAGGCCCGACCTCAATGACCGCGCTGCCAGCGGGGCTGAGGGGAGAGCCCTGTCTCCCAGGCACCGGGCCTCACCCAGTGCCGCAGCCCGGACAGCGC
>NW_010420163.1:0-1814 GCF_000710305.1 Buceros rhinoceros silvestris
TCCCTCATTGCTTTCCATATCGCCTCTCTCCGCACCCCCCGCCCAAAGCACACATCTCCTTCCCTCCAGCAGCTCTGGTCAAGCCCGTTATCTTGGAAAATCCCGAGCTTTCCTCCCTGTTTAGCTCCGCCGTAATTTTATCCAGCCCCGGTATCTAATCCCGAGCCTTTCCCATCCTCGCAGGGACACGCACCCAGGCGTGGAGCCCACTCAGGCATTAGTTGGATTATTCTGTTTTGTCCCCGTCTGTAATTTGTCTGTGATTGCACTCACGCTCCCCTCGCTTCCTTGATGACCACCTATTTTTTAATATACATATATATTTTTTAATCGTTTTTAATTTTCATTTTGGTTTCTTGCTGTGTTTCTAAGGAATTTCTGCCTGGTTTTGATAAGCATCACCGTGTCTGGTGTTATCAGCAAAGACACAAGCTCAGGAGTGACATCTTTTCCACGAATCCGGGAAAGAAGAAAAATCCACTCAGTCCAGATAAATCCTGGGCAATTCCCAGCGGGAAAGGCATTGGATACGTGCTTGTCGAGAAAGAGAAAATGAAAAATCCCAACCCTAACCAATCCCACCCTCGCTCGTCTACCTGCTTCTCAGAACCAGGACATATATTTCTCAGAAATGAATGAAAGCAACAAAGTACGGAGCACAAAGAGAAAGGAGTGGACGGACAGAAAGGGGGGAATTATTTTTTTCACCCCTTGTCTTGACCAGAGCAAGACACTGAAGGGAGAAGTTGGACCTTGGTGTAACCAGCGCACACGCTGGAAGTTTGCAGGATCTTTGTGTGGTTACCTTAAAAATCGCGATTAAACTTTGGACTCCCAAGCGTGGTGCCTTCCCAAGTTCGTGCAGTTCCCTGAAAACCCACTTTCTGCAACAAGAATCTGGGGCAGCCCGGTCCATACGTGCTGCCAGAGACCTGGCTGCAACCACAGGGCGGACAGCCCTGCTGTCCTGGGCGAACAGAGGCCACCGGCTCTATATTTTGGGGGTGGTTTTTTGTTTGTTTGGGGTCTGGGGTTTTTTTCTTTCCCCCACTCAGCTCGTGTTGAGAAAATATTAAACGCGTAGACGCATCCCTCATCACAGAGCATGTGATGGGTTTAACACGCTAAACTAATAATCTTGTATGAAAAAGCAAGGAGGCTGAAGAAGAAGAATAAAACCCCCTCAAACACTCAGAATATTCCGTGCTGCAAAAGAGCACTTCTGGATGCGTTGCTTTAAATCTCATTCTCTTTTTCTTTCAAAAATGACTGTTTAACATAAGAAAAAAGGCTACTTGACACAAAGCTTTTGTTATCCAGTTGATCAGCAACGTGCTTTAGATACTTGTAAGGGGAAAAAAGCCCCACAACAGACATTGATTTTAGAAAATCAATAACCAACATTTAATAAAAAGAACAGAGGAAACACAAGAGAGGAGAGGGAAACATTACGTGTAATTTTAATGTCTACTAAATTACCCAGAGATGAGGGGAAGGGGAGGTCTCCTCTGTGAGGACCACCTTAAATAATGACAGACACAAGAGTAAAGGGTGGTGGTGGAGGGGGAGAGACTTTCAAAAAAGATAACAAGGAACGGATCCTTGGGAAGCTGCTCGGAATATATTATTTTAGTTGGGGTTTTTTTTGTAATACTAAGCCAAGCAAATAGATCAAAGACAACACAAAGGGAAAAGCCAGTGTAACATAACGAACAGTTTCTGACTAAAATTCCTCTATCACTCCCCCATATGGCTCGACGCCTCCACCACAACAAGAAAAAGACACACACACACACTCACACTCACAACCTAGA
>NW_010420164.1:0-15882 GCF_000710305.1 Buceros rhinoceros silvestris
GTTCCTCATCCGGCATCCCCCGCTGCCTCCGATCTCAGAAACACCTTCGTTCCCAGCCCCATGGTGTCCCTTCGTCCCGCTGCCAGCGGGGGCCGGCAAGCCGCTCACCTCACAGGGCACTTCTCGCCTCCTCCGCCCCACCCCCGCCGCTAGCGATTACTTCGCATTACCTAAAACTACCTCCCCTCCTTTTATCGCTCCTATCGCTCTCCTCGAGTAATTTCTGCTCGGAGTTTCCACCCCATGGGGTGAAGTGGGAGTAATGCAAAGGTTAACCGGGCCCTGGGCCGGGCGGAAAGTACCTCCCAGCGCGGGCCAGGAAAGCCCCGCCGGGCCTAGGTGCGTTCTCCTGGCAAGCTGCTCCGCCCGGCCCCGCGCCGATTCTCGGCTCTCCGGTCGTTAAATTCTCGTTCTCCGAGAGCTCCGCTCCCAGAGGAGGCGGTGGGTGGCGTTTTCCTGTCAGGTGAAAAACACCTGGGTACCTCGTCCTGCCACACCGGGTTACGGGCTTCGCTGCTGGGGTAAGTGTGCCGGCCTCGGTGCCTCTGGGCTGAGAACAGAGCCAGCGATAGCCATCACTGTGTCGTCGCTTCATTTCTGTTACTACCGACCAGATGTCAGGGTGTTCAGGACCCCAGAATAATATCTCTATGGGGCGTCTTAGTCTGCCTGTGCAGGACACAACATTATGCAGCCAGTGCAAATACTGTGTGGTTTCACAGTCTTTACGAAAGCAAGGCTGCTGAAACGTTTTTTCAGATCTCATGCTAAGCCTCGCAGCACTGAGATAAGAATGGTTTATCATCTGCATGTTGAAGGTCAGAAACTGAACACACACTGGGTTTGTTCAAGGTCGTGGAGGAAGAGGCAGCAATGGAGCAGTCCTGGGAGTTTTTAAACACTGTATGAGCTTTCTGCTTCATCTTAGAAAAATCCCCCATTTCAGCTATTGAAATGTCATTCCTCAAGTGGCCATGGCCCAAATGGGGACATGGTAAGTGAGAAAGCCATATGCAGTGATACATAGAAGAGTAGCACCTACATGACTTAAAGTGTTGTGCCATTCTTGACCTAAAAGCTCTATGATTTCAGAGGTCACAATTTCAATCAATGTAAGGGGTGAGCTACATGTCCCATGAGAGCTCAGCAGGGTGCTGTTCTTTCAAATGAGGTACACTTGTGACAGTTGAACTAAAGTCCATTTACTCCTATTTGACACTGTAATGTCTAACTCCTGTGTTATGATATTGCAGATTCATGGTGATTCAAATGTAGTTGGAAAAAAGGGTCCAGTATGAGACATAAAGAAATACAAGGAAATACCTAAACAAAATCCCGGCAGAAGCAAAAGTTACTGAAAGTGTGATCTCTCTGCTTTGGGATTTTCACTTGTGGTAGAGTTGGTGGAAGGAGGAATAACAGCTACTACTGCATATGATTATATTCTGTGTCAATATCAGATCAGAACTTAAACTATTGTAAGTGTCATAAAGAAAACGGCTTTGTTCTCAACAGAATGAATTAACCTGTGAATTTCTAAGCATAGGCTGTTTAGCATACAAATAAGAAATGGAGTCCTTACATGCCTTACTCCTGCTGAGACTGACATCCAAAGATTTGGCATTCTGCGCAGAAAGACAATACCTACAGTCTAACATGGAAGGAAGAAATGGATAATTGTTGTATAAAATCTGAGAATAAGGCAACCAAAATGAGCACAGTCTAGACAAATTAAAACCTGAGAACATAATGAAAAGAATGCTGGTGATGGCTGAGAACTGAGCATACTGAATAGTAAAGTCACCAGTATTAGCAGTAACAAAGAAGCCAAGAGCTGAAGGTGCCAATAGTTGAGGCCTCTATGAGTTGAGGCCACTGTAAGTGTTCAAAGTATTCTGCTGATTTATGTGAAATGCAGTTTCTCCCTATTTATCCAGCTTCATTCCTCCCATGGTGGAATCCAAAGTCATAGAAATATTTACTTTTCAGTGATAATATCTTTTGAATATATTGATGTTTACACAGTGTTTATAATGCAAGAATATAAGGCACATCTCAAAGAAATTATGCAGGAGATTTGAATAATAATTCTAGTTTTGCGAGTGGAGAAACTGAATCGTCTAAGGTCACATAGGAGACTTGTAACAGGGAGTTTGAAAACACTGGAACTGGATTTAAGTCTCACTCTGTTGTCCTATCCGCAGGGCCGTGAATGCCTGAAGTAATGTGGTCGTGGAATCTTCTATCCTTGGAGATATTTGAAACTCAGCTGAACAAGTGCCCGAGCAGCCTGATCTAATTAATTGGACCTGTTTTGAACAGAGGGTTGGTTGGGCCTCTGGAGGCTTTTTCCAACTTAAGTGATTCTACGAATTTTTATGGTGGAAAGCATTTAAATCTCTCTTCCTGTGTTACATGTGTACCCAATTTCTTGAAGTGTTACAACTGTGCTTTCTTTCCAGCACTTACATTTGCTTTATTGAAAACAAAATATAATTCTATTCTAATATAAGTCTATCACAGGGCTGGTGAATAGTCTCTTCTTTTATGGAAATAGTTTTGAAAATGCTACATCTGCAATGAATGTTCACTAGACCTGGTCAAAAACCCCAAAGGATTTCTTACAAAAGCCATGTTCCTTTTTTTGGTTGAGTATTTCCAACCATATTTGATGTGCCATTTCATGGGGGAGAGTCCAAACCGAGACTGCAAAGGGAAGAGTGATGGTGTTTCACATACAACTTCTAATATTAAAACTTTTTAAAAATAAAAAATGCATTGTGTGTTCATTAGCCTGTCACATGATTTATTGCATTATCGTGGCATCTTAGACAGGATTAAAATCCCCACAGAAAGCATTTTGGCATATTTAAATTAACTGCACTTTCTTCCAACTGCCCTATTTTAATAATTTAAAATCTTGCTGAAATACCGTAATTGTTTTTGGGTTTGGTGGCTTCACTTGATCCGCTGGACATGTATTTCTTTGCTATATCACTAAATAAAAGCATCATGTGCTTGTCTGTGAGATACAATTGGGTTTTTTTTTTTACACGAAATTTGAATCTAAACCGCATCTGTTTTATATAAAGAAGTCAGTGTAGTTTGCAAATCTTTCATAACCCATCAATTTAAAATGATGGAACAATTCAAATTCAGTAGCTGTTCCAAGAAACAGATTGCCAAGGAGTCATATGCCTCTGCCCCAGCAGTGTGGACTATGAACAATCCACCTATGCTACTTTTTATTTTGTATCTGGTAAAATTCTATATAAAATTACAATTGCCCAATGCAACACACAGAATTTTTAACAGAATGTGATTTTGGCAAAGTTGTGATGCATTTCTGTATAAAGTACTAAAGCTGTACTCATTGGTTCTCATTTCTAGGCTCAGTCCTCACAATGAAAACTGGTAATGTCAACTTTCAAAATAGAATATTTCAAAATGGAATAGTATTTTTGATGGTTCTTTTCATTAATTTGCCATTAGGTACCAGCCCACACTACTGAACTTCCTGATGCACATGGCACAAGGAAAAGAAATAATCCAAAATGAGCAATACTCTGCAGTCTTTTGTGAAGACTTCTGTTGATTTCACGTTGGCATTTCATGTGGGCTTACAAATCTCACCTGGGTTTGCAACTCCAGTGGCTTCAGCAGCCTGTAGGAAGCAATCTGGCAGCATCTGAAGCATTATCTTTTCCCATTCACTTTCCTGATGCTAACAGTTTGGTCAATGTTATGCAGAGACAGGTGGAATAACACCTTCTGTTTTCTGTACGTTGAGCCTAGTGACTTGTGTATGCTGTGTCTAACTGTTGTTCTTATTCATCATTTATGTATTTGTACAGATTCAACTGCGAGATGGTTTTTTTTGTGGCCTAAGTGCCAACAATATTCCTGCCCTTCTGCTTTTCTGTAGAGAATTACTTGCAAAACCCCAGTGGTACACTTCCTTTCTTATATATCCAATTGAATTCTAAAATTTGTGTATTAAAAATAGAGTATGTAGTCCTCTAGAAATCCCAGATCTTGATATTGTGTGCTTCAGTGGATACTAGAAGCCCACTGAGGAAGTGTGTGTTATAAGGTAATAAACCCGAGATATTTCACAGCATTGCGAGAAAATAAATTGCAATGCAGGTGGATTCTCAGCTGAAATGGTCAGCATGCAGTTGAGATGGAGACAGCAGCGGCTTCTCAGGTGAGAAGGTATCAATCTGTTTAGGGTTTACTAGGTCAAAATCAATACTTTAAGCTCATACATTCATTTCCTAGGACATCTGTAGTACAGACTGATTTGTAGGTTTGCATCAAGGGGGGGGCCTCAGTGAAGGTGTCCTTGTTCTCTGTTTAAGAAAGAGTAGGCTATTACTAGAGAGAAGCAAGTATTAGAAATTATCTACATAATCCAACTGTGATGCTCAAACGCATAAAAACGTATTGTAACTAGTGGTCAAAGTTTAGGGATGTTTATTGAAATGGGCTAATAATCTTTTTCTGGAAGTATTTACTGAAAAACCCCCAGCAGTGTATTCTGTTGAACAGATGTATTCTGAAAGAAGAACATTTTAATCGTCATCACATGCAGAGTTTTAAAGGACACTGCTACACAGTACTTCCACTATGCTTTTTTATGTGACGGAACCGGTATTTCAGATAGAAGTGTTTTCTTCCTTCTGACAGATAAACATGTGGTGTGCTTTGAGAGCCTTTCTGACTTCAGACAGAAGAGCTCCCCTGTGGTCTCTCTTTACAGTATGAAGTTTACCTGGGGTTATTCTAAATGTTGTATTAATATTTTCCAGATATTACACCACAGATTTACAGGCACTGCAGTTTGATTTCTGGAAGGAACAGGACAGAAGGGCAGTAAGCTGGCTAAGTTATTGCATTAGCCTTGTTTCAGTGGGACTTTTGCCTGCAGACTAGACTCTGTGTTGCTAATCTTTGTGCCGTTTTCCTGTTTCCCACATTGACTAACGGAGAACGAATAGCATATCGTTTTACTTAGTTTTATATTCACAAAGGGCTGCAGCTGACCCCGAAACAGTTATTACAATTTTGGTGGTGTGTGGTTTTCCACCTCCATGGAGGATGGGTGAAGGCCAGGTTTCCTCTTGATAGATGTAGGTGTAGACCCACTGATCTGCTGAACTCCTTTGAAAATACATGTTTCAAAGGGTTGTTTGTGACAAAAGCGAATAGCATTTTCATTTCTACATAGGAGCAACAGCTACTGTGAAGTTCAGCAACAGCCATGTGCTTTTATCAGAATCTTTTTGTGTTATTGCAGGCTGAAACTATCCATGTTACACTGGCTCTCCATGTGTTTTTTCACCTCCACCCATTTCCTTCTGTTCTTGTTGCCTGTCTCCTGCCTTTCTCTCTGGTACTTGAAAGAGGTATGTAATCTCCACTTACTGCTGAGGGCCAGCTTAGGTGCCAATCAAGTGACTCTTTGATCAATCAAAAGTTACATCTTAGTTTTTTTCGTTTTCTTCTTCCTTAAAATTAACTTTTTCCTCTTTTTTTTCCATTGAGGATGATTACTTCCATTCTGTCTCCCTCCTCACCTGCATGAATTTTTTTTATTCTTTCTTCTTGTTTTTGGTTGTTTGTTCCCCTCCCCCCTCCAGTCACTTTGGATGGATCCTCAGATATTTTACAGGCCTCTTGCTTTCCCCATCTAACTCTTCTATTCCTCTCTCACTTCCCTAATGGAGTCCCAAGGTCACAATTGCTGCCACTGCAGCTATCTCAAGCAGTGCTGCAGTTTCTCTCTCATCCTCTTCCCTTAATGATTTCACCCCTTCTCTGTTCCTAGTATCTAAGATACTGCATTACCAAACAGGGAGATGAACTATTCCTTAATAATGTAGCAGGCCTGACAACATTTTGTAAAGTTTTCAGAGAAAATTCCCAGGTAAGCCCCTGTCACCATTAGCTCACTTGTATTTCCCAGAGGTTTACTGTGTAATGTTCTACAAGGAACTGGTAGAAAGAAAAAGGTAGAATATAGTGCAGATATAGTAGGAAATATTTTTTGGGACTTCTGAAAGATTAAAGTTCCTCCTGAGAAACTATTGAGGAAATTAAGTGTTAAGATTGAAAAGGAAAGTTGAGCAGTGGATTAGAAACAGCACTAGTATTGCTTCACAGAAATTAAAGTGGATTTTTAGCACACTGTAGCCTCTATAGCTCTGGTTCAAAAGTGTCCTACAGTTACAACACAGAAGTTTGTGACTGGGTGATCGATCAGTACAAATCGTTTCTCCTGTCCATAGCTAAGCTGCTGAATCTGGTGCATTGAGCACTGGCCAATGAGTGGAAAAATCCCACAGGCAAACTCTGTGTGTGTGGCAGAGGAGGGAAGTGGAAGGGGTGGGGAACAGAGACAGGGATGGTGTGTTTTTCCAGAATTATCAAAGGTTTTGAGTCTCTCTGATAGGATTTAAGCTGTCTTGTCCTCAGTCTTGAAACACGGTGTGCATATTACAGCCAGGATGCTCTCTGTGGAGTATTTATCTGCATATCCCCTCTCCTCTTTCACCAAATTGCTGCTCAAGACTCACTGCTAACATGACAACTGAAATAAATAATGAAGTGTTTAAAGGCGAAATCAAGAAAGAACGGAGGCAGATGAGAACATTAAGAAAAAATAAAAAAAACCCCATTACTCACTGTTTTTTGTAATTCTTTCAAATATTTGTCTGTATGTATGTCTCCTCACCTCTCACATCCTGGTTTGTACTTAGATTGTTATCATTTTGGCATATGAGCATGTGTGTTTGGGCAGCACCTCACACAAGTGTATCCCTACTTCTGAAAGATATCGCTACTTCTGAAATTTTTTTATTCATATCAATAAATCTTCTCTTGCTAATTCTGGGATCCAGTAAAGCTGTAGTTATTGGTTTTACTGTTTTTCCTTTATGTTGTAATAAAACTAAAATTCTTTTTAGAATAATGTATCATTAACTTGTGGAATTCATTGGCTCCAGATAAGAACTTTGTAGGATTTAAAAATAGATGAGATATTTATACGAATTTTATGTGCCTCTACACTAGCCAGGAGAAAAGCTCATAACAAAAGTAAGCTTTCATACTTCAGAACAAGAACCACCCACTGTCCTGGGCTGCAGAGAAATCTCCCCTGCAGCCATATAGTGACGTGGTCCTTTAAAGATGATTTCTACCTTTGCTGAGGCACCTGGTACTGACTGTTACTGAAGTGAGGATAGGGCATGAGAGGGACTATGGCTTTCATGTATTGCTAAAGAACAGACACGACTTTGTTCAGGACAGACACTTGTAGCCTGAGCTGAGGTAGTCGAGGAGCAATTGAATTGTTTAAGAATATTCAAAGAGTGAGGACCAAAATTAAGGTCACAATGTTATCATATACTTTATAAGAGTACACTGCTACTTTAGGATATGCCAGAACCTATCTTTTTATCTCAAATTGAAAATATTTTATGTGATTAAGTTACATCCAAACTACTAATTTGTTCCTTTACAATTTAGTTAATGTTTAGTTTAGTGATACTGTACTAGCAAATAATCCTCATGTGACATGACACACTGATGAACACTGGAAGGTGAGGAGAAATAGAGTTCAATAGTTTAGTAAGCCTAACTGTGTTTGAAGAAAAATGTTTCTGATTAGACTTCTTCTTTGGCACCATTTTCCTTCATGGGTGGTCTTTAATTTAAGACCAGATGCTTGTATAAAAGACAGACAGTAAGTCAAACAAAAGTGTTAAGGTTAATGGAGAAATTGCTTGGTGAAGTTGTATGGCCTATATAACACAGGAGGTCAGAAAAGATGATCATTATAATTCTTTCTCGATTTAAATTCTATCAGTCTTCTAGGTGCCCACACTTCTACAGGAAATTAAAAAAACTATGACTTGGACTTGGACGAAAATGGAACATAAAATGTTAACTAGAAGGAGATATGTCCTGGCTGACTCAGAAACAAATAAGGATTACATTACAACAAATTAAACTAAAATTTCACCATGCTCAACAGAAAAACACAAGTGCAAGACTGAATTAAAAGAGAGATCAGCCAGCAGCATTAGCAGGTGAAATACCAGTGACATGCACCTTACCTAAGCATAAACCATCATAATAATAACTGCCATGGAAGGTTATGACCTCAAGAGATGTGATCGAGGTAATAAACTCAAATATAACCGTGTGTGCCACAGAAGACATAGACACATGGACCTCTCAAAAGGACGGAAGACGGTAAGTAGACCTTTTGCTCTTAGCCATTAACTGTCTCTGAAGGAATGTTGCAAATACTCTATGATCACAGCTCAAAAATGTGCAGTTATGAATTTGCAGATTTCTTTTGGTTTTCATTTTTAGAGTGGGGGCCAAAATTATGCTGTCACTAAGTTTCTTCCCATGTGTGGGTGGAAACCACTAGTTCTCTGTAGACTCTTGGTTTATATTTTAGTGCACCATTGTTAGTTTGTCAGTCCACTTCCTTTTAAGAACATGAGAGGTGTCATTCTTGTAGGAGGAGAGGGTAAACTGAAAATAAAACGGATCAAATGCTGTGAGAGTCAAAGTGAAGTTGGATGTGTAAATCAGGATTAAACTTCAAAACCAAAGCCAGCAGAAATAATTCTTTGTTGTTCAGAAATTCTTCGAGCCTATGATAGTGTAGTATTTTTTTCTCTTGAAATAACTCCTACTTAATTTGTTCTTTTGTTTTCTGCTTGTGTTCCCAGACGTAAGACACATGCATTGAACATATCACAGAAATGATAAAAAGAATGTTCATTAGTATCACTCTAACACTTAAAGTTGAGTGCAACTTCATTTCAAACTACAGACTGATTCTCTGGTATTTTTACATTTATATTACGTGGCCACATCACTTCAGACCCTTCTTTCAGATCCTCGCTCTGCATTCTACAGCCTTCCAAACAATTTTGATGAGATCCACTTATATAAGGAGCAAAACATAACATTCACTATATAATGTTATGAATTATAGATACGTAGATATATTAGGAAAAGGTGAATATAATATAATAATAATCAATATGATTGAATATTATTTCATTATGTAAAATTGATAGTTCATTGAAATTAAAAATTTGGTAATAGATTGAAAACATCTTCAAAAGCAGTTGGTATTGCCGATCTAGAACAGAATCCATGAATAAGAAACAATTAGTTAATTGATGAAAATTATAGATAGTTGTTACTAGACAGAGAGTTGAGGCAGAATCCTTCCTGTTGGTATAAAAAGGAGTCAGTGGCCAGGGTTTTATTTTCCATCTGAGGTCCTGCTCTTTTCAAGTAGCTTGAATTTCTAATGAGTGTCTAGTGGGAGTTCTTTCTCCTCCGTGGACAGCATAAGACCTACACCATCTGCCTGCTGCCTCCTTTATGTTACCTAAATGGTGGATGGGCAAACCACCCCATTTTGGTCTTGAGCCATCAACTACTTAGTAGTTTAAGCTTTCTTTTATACCGTTTCTGTGTTCTGGCTTTCTTCTTTTACCAAACCCAAGTAATGTATGCTATTTTTTTTCATAATCTTTAGATTTGCTTTCAAATCCAAGTTATGCAGAAAGAAGAAATCCTTGTTTCTTGAGCGCTGTAGGTTTTTTTCCTTGCCGTTTTCTTTTTTTCTTCAAATTCCCCCCCACTGTCCCCTTTAATCTCTTTCAGCAATAGCGGCTCTGGAGGATGCCTATTTTTCCGTTCCAAACACAGGAATGGAGTCTGATGGCATCCCTCTAAAGGAGTATCCAAAACCTTTAGGTGGCAGCCAAGGGCTACAGTTTGAATCCCCAGATTTATTAGTTGTGTGGTTTATGGTGTCTGCTTCAGGTGGCAAAGAAGTTATGATGAAGAATGAATTTCTAATCCATCCAAAAGTAAAGCAGAAGAAATTTCACATGGGTGAAACAAATTTTAAAAAGCTGCATACGTCTGGATATACAGGAATGCTCCTGGGAGCTCTCTCTGTGGCCTGTTGCCCTTCTGCCACCCTGTCTCCTTCAAAGCATTCCTAAAAGCACTACCTAAAGCCTAACATCTTACTCCCATTGATAAATCTGGTATAAAAATGGTGTTCAATATAGTGCTTTTGTGTCGTATTCAGAATGTGAATGATAATGTGTGTCTGGACCTGGGAGGAGGCTGGAAATGCCTGGCAGTTCCCTGGTGGCATGCACCTCCTCTGCTTCATGGCCTACCAGAGCAGGGCAGTGGGGGCAGCCGGTCCCTTTGTCTGTCTGGCACAGTGATGCCTCTACAAGTCTCCTGGGCAATTTGGGTCATGCTGTGGAGACTGCATCTCCAAAGGTGGTAATTCAAATTATATCTTCAGGAATTACAATTCAGGCTTGTTATCCCCATGCCACTCTAAAACAGAGATTTGTGATTTTTTTTTTCATAAAATGGAATTATCAGTATCCTGAACTTAGTTTGCTGCAGCTATGCAGTAGATATGTTGAAATTCTGCTGAAATATATTCTTACGATATGTTATAAAGTCATCTAGAGATGTCAAAATATTTGTTAATGAAGATAAAACTATTTGAAAGAAACTGTAAGCTCCAGAGACCTTCTCTTAGAGAGTAAAATGGAACTTTGTTTTTACAAATAACTGCACAATGGTATCTTTTGATACAGAACTTACTTATTTTTCAACTTACTGTTATTTTCATGCAAAAAAAACGTGGCCACATTTATATTATGTATTTTGGGAGTTAAAACTAGAAAATGAGACTTACAAAAAACCTGATCTATTTATTATACTGCTCTCAAAGTTTTTCTTTGCATAATTAACAATCACATGCAGCTACAGATCATGTTGTTTACCTCTGCAGTCTAATGCAGCACGCATCATCTCACCATCCCACAGACAGGCTGAGGTATTCGACATTGCAGTGCCAGAAACCTATATACGTGTGGAATGAATATCCACATTCAGCATTGAGACAAGTAATAGTCTGATCACAAACCAGATATTAAAAATCAAGTGGTTTAACTTAAATGACTAGTAATTCAATGACTAATAAGATTGGTTTACGCTTTCTTTTAAATAGTTTGTGAATGTGTAAGGCCTGTCTGAGAATGCAGGTATCTATCAGGTAAGAAAATTTGGTTTTTTATCCTCTTTTGTTTTTCTTTTTTCCATGTTCTCTATTTTGTGTGAACCCAAGAAAATGTCCAGGGACATATGTACACCCCATTTCCATTATTTTTGAATCTTCGCATACAAGCAAGGGTCTCTCCAGAAGGCTTATAGCTGTTCTAACACACACACCTGGACTGGAGCTAATACAGCTAATACTCTGCCTCCCTACAGAGCCTTTTTACTGGTTTTGTCTAGTTAGCTCTGAGTGGAAGCAAAGTGGAAGAAAAGAGGTAAGCAAGCCCGGATTTTCCTACCTATGGAGATGTGTCATGCTTTTCTTATTAAGGTTGTTACCCCCTTACTCCTGTGTTGCTGCATACTAGTTCACCTCCTGTTGCATTAAAATGCCAGGCATCAAGTTTTACAAATTCTTTGCATTTTAATTGTTCATTCCCATTATCTGTCCAAAACTTCCTGTCATTCAAGTCCCTGCTTGACTGGCTGCAAGATGTCTGCATTCACCTCCAAGTAGCAAAGAATAAGGCATCTAATTCACATGGTTGAAATTAGTAAACAGAATGGTTTGAGCTGATGTGGAATACAGCCAAGATGCTATAAAGGATGCCCTTGTTATTCAAGAGGCACCAATAGATGTTTATGTGATGAAAAAAGGTACAGACAAAAGTTTTCCACCCAGAAGATACCCGCTCCTCTTGTGTGTATATTCCTTATTGGCATTTTGCTTTTCCATATAACAAAACACTGGAGGTTGACTTACTAGAAGCAGAGTTACTAAATGGTCCACTTACTTTCTAGTTAAATAATTTATTACTGCATAAACAATGTCTTCACTTAAAAAATGCTCGCCCACCTTCTATTCCGCTGTGCAGTCTCTCTTGGGGTGAATTTTTTTTGGAGTTTCTACCTCATAATAATGATTTTCTAAGTGACAGTGAACAGCTGGGTATTTATGCTGTCTCATGCTGAGCTACAGTAAGATGTTTTGTGACACATTTCCCTGTGCGGGGAATATTCAGGATATGGGGGTGGTTTACAATGTTTGTTTGGATGAGATGATAAATGATCTCACGAGTTGCCGGAAAGAAGGGGCTTAGTGTGATGGGAGGTAAGAGAGGACGTGTCCAGTATGGCGAAGAAGGAATTACACATTAGCTCATATAAATAATAATAGTAGGTGTGGGTAATTGCACTTTAGTAAAACTGTATTTGAAAGCGGTTAAGTTGTAGTTTCTTAGCAACAGCTGCTGACAGATACGTTTTAAATGGCCAAGGCTTGCAAATTAGGCAACACCCATAGCCTGCTATACAACAGCATCAAATGGAGAGAAACACTAAAGGACAAGTGGTTCTAGTCTAAACAGAAACACAACAGAGGGCCAGAGCCACAGAGGAGGTGATGAAACAGAAAAAGCAGAAATTACGACTCCATTTCTAGGTAAACCTTTTCAGGAAGCTCTGCAGAGGAAGAACTGTAGCTGAGAAAGCCTACTCAATGCAATGGGTAGACTTTAGGGAATGCTGGCAGGGGCTTAGCTTGTATTTATGTTACTTTGTTATTTTGGTAACACATTTTGTTATGTCTTTTTATGTATTTGTCATGTAAAATCTGTGTGTGTATGTAAAGGTGTATGTAAAGGATTTTGTTACATGTGAATAAATGTATCTAAGTTTAGTGTCAAATGTCAATGTTGTAAGTAATGTTCATCACTTAAGACCATGCTGCCAAAAAGATGATTTCAGATGTTGGATAAGAACATTTCATGGAAGAAGCCTATGCTAAAGCTGTGCAAGAAGAGATGAGGGAATGTTAAAGAGGAGTCTGAAGGGTTAATCTTTTAGACTAGTTGATCCAAATTTACATTTGGCTAATTCGTCTCATAGTGTCTGAATTTTTTTCAGTTCCTTATGCTCCACAGAAAGCGCAATTTCTGATAATATTATCCTGAGTTAGCTAGGTCCTATCCTAGCAGTCTTTACCATGCTCTAAATTCATTATCCACAGAGCCAGCAAAAAGTTCTTAACTCTATTTTTTTTCCTCTTTTGAAACCAGAATATTTTCTGGCAATGCATAGTCTTGGATATGTTGTCCTGGGGAAAGTTCTCCAACCCAAGATGGAAAAGCTCATGTATTAGTTAAGGCACTCCCTAGATTAACAAGCTTCAAATTCTGGGAGAGTGACCTAACTTTTGTTTTACTATTTTGGTGAGTGGGAATGTCAATCTGTCTTTTACATGAATGGTGTGATATATTGTGCCCTTATTCCAACACTGTAAAACTCTTCTTATGTTTTTTAAAGTAAAACTTATGTATGCAAAAAGAACAGTGGAATTGCCTTCTACAGATGTTAAAACATCTTAAATATTTTGATATTTTATTCCAAGTGGAAAACATATTCCTCTGGACTGGCTTTCTTTAACATAGATATATAGAAAAGACATTTGTCGAAAGAATTTCTTCTGACATGACATGCCACTGCGTCCTTCATGAGGACAGTGTAGTGTTCCTATTACTGCCAAAGGCTGATATATGTGGTTTGTTTTGTTCCGTTCACTAGCTGTTTAGCTTCTACCACAACCTCTAATACGACATAGATTCCAGAATAACAACAGTTAAAAGTCCTGTAGTTGTTATGGGATCCAAACCTCTTCCTGTGATGTCTCCACACATTTAGAGACAGTCCTTAGGTTTGAAGAGAAGAACTAACTTATCTATGATTGTTTGCTATTAGATGACAAGTCTCAAATATACCTTTGTTAGGAAAAGACTTTTAGCCTTTTGATAACATCTCGTTGAAGGATCTATCTGCCAGCTTTCAAAAAACTGCATGTGCGACTTGCTGATTAATTTATTGAAATGAGTCTGATGTTGTTTTTCCCTCTCACACTTCAGTGCTTTATTCCTGATTTGCTTGTTAATTCTCGTATTTCTTCATGTGACATAAAAACCATGTTTCAGTACTTGACTGTCTTGTTTGCCTTTTTTATATATATATATATATTTATATTCCACAGAGTTTATGAATGCCTATGATTTTCACTGTGGGATGGTACACAGAACTTTCACTGCTGGATATATTTATCAGATTGAATTTTAAACAGAAAACAGTAAAACTGCATGAACCTGAGTAATAATTTAAGTTGTCTTCAGTACCTTTCATTCTGATGAACATGCTGCTCTTTCTTTCTGCAGGTGTTCGTAGATTTTTCAAGCAGATGTTCTGAATTACAAATATGAGTGGCCTCCGCAAGTGAATATACAATGCTACACAATGATCCAAATTTTCAAAAATGGCCTTGGATTCAAAGTTATGAGGGAACTGAGCAACATGATTTTGGGTAACTGATTTAGGCAGGAGCTGATTTTCCCTCTAGTTCCCACTGAAATCAAATGGATTGCAATGTGAAGTCTGAAGATGGTTGATGACTTCAACGCACACATTGCAATACTAAAAGCCACGCATGCCATGTGGGATTATCTCTTACTGAAATCCAGTCTTTGTTCCAAACAAAGCTTCCACCCACTTCTATGTTTCTTCAACCACCCCTCACCTCCCCACCCCCCACCTGAGCTAGGAAAAGTTGGC
Organism: Buceros rhinoceros silvestris; assembly: GCF_000710305.1. Classification (NCBI taxonomy): domain Eukaryota; kingdom Metazoa; phylum Chordata; class Aves; order Bucerotiformes; family Bucerotidae; genus Buceros; species Buceros rhinoceros. The sequence goes on from NW_010420164.1 coordinate 14,725, forward strand.
TTAAATAATTAACAACAAATCATCACAGATATTGCCTGATTTTTTTTTTTTTTACTGTGTGGATTAGGAACGTATTTCAATATTTTTATTCAAAAATTAGTGATGCCATCTTTCTTTGCTGAGTAGCTATTTCTCACTTATTTTTGTATAGCTCAAGTATATAGTTATCTGAGTGACAATCAGAAACCACTTCCATAATCATAAGTTTACTTATGCCATGTAGATTTTTAAAGCTGTCATCACTGGCTGATGGTAGGCCACCTATACCATAAATGAACGCATTTTTGTAGTTTAGGAGAGAGAATGCTATCTCTACACAGCCTTTGTCTATTACTGCCAATTAAATCATTGACACTTCATTTCCCTTTTAATATCTGTAGTCTCTGATCAAAATGGAGCAGTGACTCACTGTTATATGAAACAGGTCCATATTTTGCTTCTTAACTTTATGCTTCTTTTCAAAGTATGGGCGTGCCATCTCTAATCTGCATGTGGCATCATTGGGAAAGAATTTAGAGGCAGAATAAAAGTATTCATTCCTTTCACCAGAATATTCCACCTATTTAAAAATCTTAAAGCAGGCAGATGGGAAATGCCTAAAAAACTACAAACCCAAGGGAAGCAGAAAAAGAACAGGTTGGAATGAACCATCTGTGAAAACTTTTCAGTATCAGATATAAGACTTGAATAGCTGGCGTAGAGGCTGAAAACCTCATTACCTCCAGATGATGCAGATGCTGGATCTGCCTTAAAATATTGCAGAATTTTTCAGACTTCAGAGCAGTAATTCTAGTAAGCTCAGTAGGCTGGCACGACCTGAGTAGTTAAACAAAACAAGGGTCCTTTCTTTCATGGCAGCTTATACACAGGATTTTCAGTCTTGCTCTATTGTGCAATGTGGGAAAGCTGACTTTGTTCAGACAAGTTTGGCAATTCCATGAGAATTCCTGAAATTATCTGAGTGAAAAATCAGGTTGGATCATTCTACTGCTAGACTTAGAAGACCTACTGGTCTATGAAAACTCATGTGATAAAACCAACATACTATATAATCAGGGATTTTTTTTTCTTAGTTTTTTTCTCTTTTTTTTTTAAATTTATTTTATTTTCTGGTTGGTTCTGGTAGAAATCCCCTCCCCCCCCTTTTTTTTTTGAAAT
>NW_010420165.1:0-2647 GCF_000710305.1 Buceros rhinoceros silvestris
GGGGAGGGGGCAGCTCTGGGTGCAGAGGCTCCTGTGCTCTCCTGACCTCTACAGGATGGACCTGGATGTAAAGCTGGTCAGTATTTTTTCAAACTGATGTTATTACATAAAAAGATAAATACCCTTGGAATAGAAAAAGAAAAAAATTTTGGTTATAGATTTCAAAAAATAAAGTAAAATATGTAAAATACTCTCTTTTCCACTCAAAAATAGCTTCCCTCTTAGAAATTTATCTTTTTTGTCTTGTGTTTCCTTAATAAGCTTTTACATCAACACTATTAAGAAAAGCATATTTCTCCTACTTTTCTTTTCAGATAAAAAGAAGCTAGTGGAAATTTAATCTACCCCAAAACACAGAAAGAGCTGATTTCCTTCCCAGATTTTTTCTGAAAAATAACTGGCATTTCTGAGGCAGCTCGAGCAGTAATTGCGCTTACATCAGTGATGGTAATTGCATTGCAACTGCTGCAGAGAGCTACCCGAGAGCTGAAACCCTAATGCTGCGGCTGCCCTTTCGCTGGAGGAAGCCTGGGCAATGGCTCTTAGGCAGCAGCTCCACGACTTGGCCTCTGCCCCCAGCACCAAGAGTGGCCCCAGGAGTAGAGGCAGCTGCAGTCCCTGCCCCAGCTCTTCAAAGCTCTTTTATAAATGTTCTTGTAGGATCAGTTTTGGGTGACCAGTCCCGCTACGGGGAAGGGTTTATTCCGTGGTTGCACAGATGGCTTTGCTCTTGACTGGTACTGAACAGCATCTTTTTGTTGCCCATGTCCCCATAGCAGGGTGTAGGTGAAGCTCTTTCTAAGAGTCCTAATGGAAGCATCTACCTAGAGGTCACATCATGAGGAGAAACTGGTCTAGAAACAGCTGCAATGCAACTGGAGAAGAGCTTATGGTACGCAGAGATAATACTCAGCTTCCCCACGTTTCTTAGAAGGAAATAAACGGGAAACCATGATTTTTCCACAGGTCCCAAATGTCAGAAGTCCTGGCTGGGATAATGTGGCTGCACAGCGTGCCCCCATCCTAGTTCACCAGGGCTGTCCCCAGCAGGCAATGTGTAGGGCCCTGACAGACATCTAGTGGCATTTTACTACAACTACAAGCACGTACGGCTGAGAAGGGGCTCCTTCAGGGAGGTGGTGGGGCTTGGTGGTAAGGAGATGGTTCTGCTCTCCAAATAAATAGCAGACTTCAGCCACTTCACAAGCCCCCATCCCTTGCACTGGCATCCATCTTACAGAAGAAGAAAGGGAGAGATCTGTGATGGAGCAGCGTTATTTCTTGGAGAGTCAGACCGAATGCAAAGGAATCACGGCAGATGGCTCACCCTAGACAACCCCGTCCCACTGCCACTAATATCTCTGCTGCTGTTGGTGGGGAGGGAGAGGGTATGGAGGGCAGCTCTCTGCCATCAGAGACACTGAGACACTGCACACTGGGGGGATCTGCACGTGCCCACATCTTGTCTGGGAGCATGAGAAAATGCCTCCAAGGGGGTGTCAGACGCAGTTACAGTGAAACATGATATTTATAACAACGTGTGGGGGAAGGTGTCACATCACATTACGCTGATGCTCGGGCGCCAGAGACACAGGGACAATGCTGCTGAGTGGGATGTGGCGAGGGCCAGCAGGCAGTAAGATGAGTTTGCCATGCAAATTCTGATTCTTTACTGGAGTCCTGGCAGCATGGCACAGGGAAGCAGGGTTTTCCTGGAGGCAGGGGGGGAGGGCAAGCCTCTCTGGGTGCCAGCATCAGCTGATGGTGTCGCTTGGTCCTTGCATTCCTGTGCCTGGCTCTCCTCTGCTTTCCAAGAGACAGTAGAGCTAGGGTGTGTGCTGGTAAACCGGGGCAAATAAAATCCAGATATCTCTGGTGTCCTTAAACACTGGTCTGTTTTTCCTTTTCTGGATGAACATATCTCACTTGCGTTTGCGTCAGTGTGAGGACATTGGACTAGGAGCTTAACCTTGCTGATAGACCTCCCCTTACCAATGCTATAATCTTTGAATAAACAGTTCTTTAGGGAAAGCTAGGCTGTGTCACTGCAAGCATCTGGGATTGCACAACTCCCTCCCTAAAGAAAGAATCTCTTAACAACTCTTCCGAGGTGCTGCAATGAGTGGGCCAAGGCAGAAGCCAAGGGCCAGGTCTCCAAGCTTGTTTCCTCATGCAAAAGGAGGAGGTCTGGATTCCCAGGTGGAAATAAGCACTGTAATGAGAGCAGTGGGAACTCCCACACGTACACAAGCGTATTTCTGTGCATTCAGCTGCTGCTCCTTCCTCCTGCCCTGGCAGCAGTTCAGTAAAACACGGCTGCAATGTAGCACAGCAATTGCAGCCTTCACTGGGCTCTTGAGGGCAATTGCCTGGGAAGAGCTTTTGTCACTCCCCGTTCCCCCTTGCTGCAAACACACGAGTATCTCTTGAGAGAGCACGTGGCTGACAAAACTGGAGCGTGCAGCTTCTCCCTCCCTCTCCAGTGGAGGTATTTGGTGTGGTTCTGGTGGCAGGTAAACCCTCTCCCCGTGGTGGTGAATGGAGCCTGGTCCCAACGCGTCCAGGCTCAGTGGAGCATGTGGATGGGCTTTGCACACCCTGCAGTGGGGTGGGAGCCCTTCCTTCCTTCCCTCCTTCCCTCCCTCCC
>NW_010420166.1:0-3062 GCF_000710305.1 Buceros rhinoceros silvestris
GGCTCAGAGGCTGGCCCTGGAGTCCAGCGATCCAGTTCCGCGGGGCTGGAAAAGGGCGCTGAGGGCTCCTGGCCTTTGAGGGGAGCAGGATGGGTGGAAGTGTCCCTGCCCCGGCATCTCCGCACGGACACATCTCGCTCTTCCAGAGCCTGCAGCAGGAGTTTTCAGACTCCTGGTCAAGTGCTTTGGCCTCATTGACCACAGACCCAAGTCCATCCAGCCCAGTGTCTGGTTCAAGACTGGCTGGTGGCACCTGGCCAAGACCCACCCGGTATCTTCCCTGTTGTCCCCCTCCACGTCCCCACAGTCTGTCACAGGCCGGTTCCTGCATGTGTCCTCTCCCTCCTGCGGTTTGCTGGTCCTTCACTTCATCAGCTGTCCACAGCGGGGTGCAGAGAAGCTTTGTCCTGCCAAGTCACCATCCTTCCCCACCCCTTGGGAGTGGCCTTATACCCCAGGACCAAAGGCTCCAGGAGTCAGTCCCTCATTTCTGCAGGGACCTCAGTACCCCCCAGCCATGGGCAACCGCTGCGGAAGCGGATGAGCTTTGTCCTGTGGAGGAAAAGGTCATGGGCTTCAACAAGGCTTCGAGGGTGGTGCTGAGCTCTTCTCTTGTCCCGCTGGGGTGGGAGGGAAGGCTGTCCACGCAGGAGAAACGCTGAACTTCCACGTCCCCAGCACGTGCAGCTTTTCTGAGAAGTTTCTCTCACACGTAAACTCTTGAGTGTTGAGATGTTTCTGGGCGTAGGTCTGCTCGCGGGCATCGTCAGCTCCTCGTGCATCTGCTGCTGAAGCTGGTGATTGTTCTCTTAGTTTTCCTCTATTTTTTCACGGCGTTTCTTCACTCGCAGAATCCAGCTGTGGGGTTTGGTTTTGCTAAAGCAGCATGTTCCAGGGGGAAAGGTTCTTCGCTTTACAGTTTCTTTCTCCTCTTCAGAGCTTCAGCAGTGAGGAGAGATGTTGGCATAAGAGCTAGAACCACGGGATCACCGAACCATTTGGGCTGGAGAAGCCCTTTGAGCTCCTCCAGTCCCAGTGTCCCCCAGCACTGCCCGGTCCCTGCTGCCCCCCATCCCCCAGCAGCACCTCCACACGGCTGGGAAACCCCTCCAGGGACAGGGACTCCACCGCTGCCCGGGGCAGCCTGTGCCAGCCCTGCACAACCCCAACGGGACAGAAACTCTTCCTCAGGGACAACCTCAGCCTCCCCTGGGGCAACTAGAGGCCATTGCCATTCCTCAGGCTCAGCCTTCCACTCGCTCACGGTACAAACTCCCACTTTTTTAGGATGGAGTAAAATGTAAGAACAAGCTGCTGAAGTTATGCCAACACTGATCTTTCCCAGAAGGTCTGAGAAGACACCTACTGGTGTCGTTTCGGAGTGGTGTGAAACCCTCACCAGCTTTAGGCAGTGTCAAACTGGAGCTCAGAGAAGACAGAGATCATGTCCTGCTCCGTCTTTCCCACCAATAATATCATTCACCTGATTTCCTTTTGTCACATCACTAATTTCTAGCCATTCTTGAGGCACGTTGGGTGAGATTCAACCATGTTGCTTTACTTCATGCACTTTGCTTCACACTCCAAAGGTGGTTTGGTTCTAGTTCAAGCCCTCAGCTGAGCCCTGGTGGTGCAGTGCTGGAGCTCAGGGCTGGCTGCAGAAAGGGAGGTGGATTTGCATCCCCCTCCACACGCCCCATGTTTCTGCTGGTGGTGTTATAGTCAAATCGACCCTAAACATGGCATGGCTTTAACCTGTTCCGAAGAGAGGAGGAGAAAGGTGCGACCGCATTTGAATGTCCCTTTTTGTTTATTTAAATTTGGAGAGCAAAGTCTACTCCTGGGTTAAATTTAAAGAGAAACCAAGCGAGGTCCCCCCCAGAAACCCTCACTGGAGGTGCCGATGAGCTGGAGGTGTTCAGATCATCCAGCTGTCTCTTCTTTTCTCCGGCTGCTGCCGTCTGCTCTCGCTGGAGCAGGGCGCAAGCACAGTGGTGACAAGGCTTCTTTGGTGCCTCTGGCGCCAGCTGGGTGTGGGCAGCCTGGGGACAAATCTCTGCTGGAACGAGAGAGGAGACCAGGCAACACCCCCAGCTGGGACGCCGAGCTCTGGGCTGATGAACCCACCCTTGGCTTCTCGAGGCTCTTCCAGGGGCTGAGAGTCTGGTTCCTCGGCAGGCTGTTGTGGCCCGCAGCTACGAGGAGCTCTGGCATCACAAAGTGACTCTTCTTGGCCACGAGAGCATATTGCTGGGCGCCTTCCATGGGCCGCGTCCGGAATCAGTGTAACCAGGGGAAGTTCAGGTGCTTTCTCCCCAGCTCTGCGTTTCCAGCCCAAGCTGCAGCCCCTGCTGCTGGTGCTGGACCTCTGCTCCCCCCAGCTGTGCTTCCTTGGTCCATGAAATTCCTTGGTGCTGGAGGAACACTGGGCTTGTGGGTTCATCTGTTTGAAGGGAAATACAAGGCGAACACAGAAGCTGCCTGAGAATTCCTAGGAAAATTGCCTGGGAAATCTCTGCTTTCACTGGAGAGCATCCACGTGAGATACATAGCCTTAGCAGGTGTCAGGCAGGTTTGTGGGTGTCGTCCCTGTTTTCCCGCTGCCTGAGGACCTGGCTGCCCTCTGAGTTTTGGTTCTTTGAGCTTTGAGATGCTTCTTGTCTGCTTCCTTCGTGCTTACCCCCTCCAGGCTCCCTTCTCCTGAGTTCGTGGTGCTGTGTGTCCCTTGTCCGGCCAGCCAGGACCCTGCTGTGTCCTTGCTTGCTAGATGCTGCTTGGACAGGCTGTGCCTGAAGCTGAGGCGAGGAAGGAACCACTGCTTTGGTTCTCATGCTGGGGAACCCTGGAGGTGTCTCCAGGATGCTGGGACCATTAAGGGACCTGGAGGAGAAGTGCACGCAGGGCAAGGGAGCCTCTGCAAGGCAGATGGGGTGGCTGAGGGGACACAGCCATGCAGAGGCTGGGCAGAGGAGGTTCACGAAGATAACCAGGGATGGTTCAGGGGGACGGGAATGCTGTGTCTGTGCTGCACCCGCGCTGAGGACATTGGCGCGTGGCCCTCC
>NW_010420167.1:0-4675 GCF_000710305.1 Buceros rhinoceros silvestris
TAAAATAAAATAAAATAAAATAAAATAGCTCAGTTGCAAAACCATAGAAGTGAGGGACAATATAAAATTCTGGGACACCCTTCATTATCTTGATATTTGCCTTTAAATTTGACATAGAAAAAAACCAATGGAAAATGGAGCGTGGGCTTTTGTTACTTTGTTAAGGAAGTTATCTGATGTTATCTTTAGTAATCCTAAGAAAATCAAAGTTGATTTCATTTAGCTATTGTTTATGAAATAATATAATTCATCTCTAGACAATAACTAATTATTACTGATTACTAAGAAATAAGTCAACAAAGATATTTTCCTGTTTACATTCTTATCAGACTGTATCAAGACCATCTGTATTTTCAAGTCCTTTGTCCCAAGGGATAAATAATTTGTGTTGTTCATTGAGTATACACATGCAAACATGTCATTTGGATTTGATGCGCATTTATGAAGCCAGAGCTAGAGAACTTAAATGGGAAAACAAGCATTAATGTACAGGAAGAAAAGCTTAAACATGCAGTCACAGCAAATAGAGAAGTAAATACTTCAGTGAAACAATTCTGCAAAACTATTGTACTGATTGAACTGCATCAGTGTTTGCATTCAGAAACTGGAAATACAGGTTATAATTTCTATTTGCTGATGATATTTTTGCAGATGTCGCCAAGTGTGTGGGTGCTTATACGCGTGTGTGCATTAATGTGAGAGAAGTGCTTTGCTCACAGCAGTCTTGAATTGACCAAGCTGCAGAATTCAAATCTGAATCGGGGCGGGGCGGGGGGAGGTGGAATGAACAGCCGTATAAACCGGACATTGAAAATTTTAGAGCGTGCTTATGCTTAAAGACTCAGAGCTGATGAATAGCAATATGCTTGCTTTCTGTGCCCCCCATTGCTGCCAGCAGGTGACTGGTTTCACTTCCACTTCTTTCAGTCTCTGCTCCTTCAGACAGTACTTTTTGCTGAACATTTGGAAGGATTTTGTCCTTCCCAGCAGGCTGGGATTCTCAAACTCCTAGCTCATTTCCTCTCAGCTGCTGTTTTCACATACCACCCTTGTGCCTTTGCTCTCGCAAAGGCTGGAATGATGGTGGTAGTGATGTGAGTACTTTCTAGTACAGCTCTGGGTTTTTTTGCTTCTCCTCCTTTCCCTTCCCTGATTTTCCTGGCTTCAGAAGTGGATGGCTCAGAAAAAGGCAGGGTGTGCTGTGGGACAGATGTGTGGGAAGAGGGAAGGCAGGCAGCACTGCCAGGGGACAAGCCTTATCCCACCTCACACCATGCAGGAGCTGCACCTTCCCTGAGCACACAGGACTCTCCCTGCTTCCCCTTTACCTTCAGAAGTGACATCTCCATCCTGCAAGTCTGCAGAGTGCCCGGTCTTTGTTCTACGAAAGACACTGCAAAATAATTTTCAGATGTGACACTGTTCCCCTTGCAAGAGCCAGAAGTGTGGGAGGCCACTGAAGGTTCCTAAGCTTTCCTTTCATTTATTTTTGCTCTATCTGTGGCTTCACTGTGATCTTTTGTTTTATAGTTACATTTTAAATTTTTCAAAGTCTCCGAGCATAATAGAATCTGCCATCTTTTGGCACTACCCAGTACAAAATAGTAGTTAATAAACTGCTCTGACTGGACTGGAGACCGCCTATACACATGCCTTTGTCTATGGCAGCCCCCCCTTGCCCATGGGGATGCAATCATGGCTCTCTAGGAGCCAGCAGAAATGACTTGTTTGTAGCTGCTGATCTTTGGTTTGATGACAGTGTTTGTTTAATGAAATCACAGTGTCTGTGAAGCTTAGATAGGAAATGGCTAAGTCTGCCTCCTCACCTTCACAGAGCCCAAAATACAAGAACTTCTCTTGAATTGAGCCTTACATGAGCTATATTATGTTAAAAACAGCTAATTCAAAATGGACTGAACTTCCCTTTTTAGCTGGAGGAGCAATATGGCTCAGTTGAGTTAAACCCCTTGGAGGGCTAGTGGGAGATTATGTGTCCTGAAGAAGTAACAGACTTCCTTGTGGCAGTGAGAGCTGGTGTGCTGATCACTGCAAAGGCTTGATTAATGGAGTGATTAAAGGAGCAGAGGGTTAGTGCTCTGGCAGCTGGGGCATAGGAAATGGGCATGGAAACTACTGGGAGAGGGGAAATACACAGCTCCAGAATCACAGGGCTGACTTGCCCTAGCAAACACTTTGATGTTGGAGGTGGGGAAGGATGAAACACATCAGGCAAAAAGAAAAAAACCCTCCCACCTCCCCTTCCCCCCTTCCCAGCCTTATGCTTACAAGGGAAAACCCCTGACTTTTGGCTCACTTAGCAGAGGCAATAAAGCTTCCTATTATGAGGCTTCCTCTGATGTATCGTAACTGGTCTCAGGCTCCAGAAATCTGATCCCTTGGAACAAAACTTACAGTAGATGCTAACAGAGTCTCTAGCCCAGCAACGCTACACACAATGCCCTGCATGGGCCCAGGAAAACTTCTAATTCAGTCACATCCTTTATTATTCAGCTTTCCAAGTCCCCAGCCTGTTTCTTTATCCTAAGTTACTCCACTTTTAAACAGAGGTGAGCCAAAGTCAGACCACTCATGCTCAAGGAATGAATTCCCCCAAAACTACAGGCTGAGAGCCAGCTTCCTTCTTCAGGTCCTTTGCAATGGCAGCAAATCTGTGTGGTTGTTCGAGCTGATCCCACTAACAATAAGGATCATCTGCAGAGCTGGAACCTACACCTGGAGTCAAAATTCCCAAGGCTCAGAGGGTTTAGATGAGTAGTCTGGGAACGGAGCCCTCCTTCTTCGTCTTTGACATCTAATCTAAAACAGCTTCAAACCTGTAACTCCTTTCAGATTAACCTCAGCTGTGAGAGGCCTGGGGATTCACGTTCTTGGCTTACTAGTACAGCTTCTCCATGCCTCACATCACCTCAGCTGATTAGAAATATTTCTTTATTAACTTACAGCTCCTGTCTCATGCATGAAGGTTAGTAGCCAAGAATATCCCTAGGGAAGGTACCTTGTATTTAATAAATGAAGACCAGGACGGGGCATGAAAAGGGGGATAAAATTCGCCATCAGTCCGCTAGGGGGAAGCTCCCCTCGGATCCCAGCTGAAAGCCTTCAGCCCAGCCCCAGACACAGCGGGCAGGGCTCGCCTGTGCTTCCCTTGACGTGACAAAGAAGCGTCAACGGCCTTCTCTCCTCCTGCTACCCTCAGCGAGCTCTGGTTTCTAATTTAATAACCACAACAAAACTGTCAGAATTCTATAATGTTTCTCCTAGAGAAATATAGGAAAATTAGCACCCAAGAACCGTAGGCATCTGAAGCAGTTAGACCTTTAAACAATAGACAAATGGCCACTAAACAATGGCATTTTAATATGTAACCTGAATTAACAAGTTTAAGCCCCCTGATTTTATAGCCCTGGTATTTTATTTATGGTATTTGTGGGCTAAAACATTGATGTGAAGCAGATAGTTTGTGTGCATTATGTGGGAAGCATCTACATTATATATAATGCATAAAGAAATCTACACAGCCTTCAGCATGCCAGCTGTTTCTGTTTATGACACTGAGTTATTCATGAAATCCAGGAAGACATTTTGTAGTAAAATACGCTACCTGCTTGCTTTTAAACTGCTGGAGCTGCCTGTCCAGCTAGCCAAATAATTAAGGGAGCAATGTGAAATTAAATACCACATTTCAATCCACCTTTTCCCTTCATCAATTCTTTCTTGTGAGAGGAGCCAGGAACTAGAGAAAAATACGACTCGCAGGGGCTGTGTAGGTGTCGCTGTCGTATGTACAGAAGGTAAAGAGAATGATAATATGCCTTTCCTGTCTGTAATAGTGTTCACTGTGGCAAACCTTCCTTCTTGTTACAGTAGAGTAAATGGGGTGTTTAATTTGGGATTCGGTGTAGTCTGGAGTCAAGGTGCAGCGGTTTCATTACAGAATATAATTTTATTGAAGGCTGAAGATTTAAAATCCACCATACAGACATATATACATGGAAGTTATGCTTTGCAGCCACAAGCTAGTACACACACATACAGAGAGAGGCAGAGTCCTTGTATTTTAAACACACTCTCTGATTTTTCAGTTAGAAGGAACCAAGGAATTACGACATATTTCTGCATTTTCTAGGGCACTAGAAAGCTTGTTAGAATGTAGTCTCCTCCAGCCATCAAGAAAAGAAAACACACACATTCAAAAGGAGAAACTGCTATTTTTCATTTCCTCTTTAGGTTTTTGACGGTGCCCACAATGTCTCCGGTTCATGACCCGCTGAAAGAAGCCTTTGGGTTTGGAAAATATTTTCTTCGTTTAGCTTTTTTCCAGAGAACAGCAGCTTACCCCACCCTTCTTCCCCCAGAAAGGTGTTTAGATCGTGTGATCATTTCTCCTTTATTTAGTCTAAAGCTTAAGACAGAAGTCTTTCAATAGAATGATTTTCTGGCAAGGCCACAATATGATGTATATATTTGGAAATCAAATTATTTAGAGTTATGACCATGTCATCAAGATAAGCCATTTTGAAATGCACTGCTAGCTCTCCAAACAGATTGTATGGGAAAAATTGGATAACACTTGGCTCGAGCGCTTACAAGTCAGTAAAATCAAAACACTAGGGACCGTTTCATTTCATTTTCGTCAAAACAGAAGCCCACCTCC
>NW_010420168.1:0-21183 GCF_000710305.1 Buceros rhinoceros silvestris
TTATTATTATTATTATGATTATGATTACCCATCTTCCTCCAATAGAGTTGCTCATGCTGACTGGTAACTTATGCTGCAAACAGTGCTGTTCCCAAAGGAGCAGACTATTTACCACTGTTGTACATTTAATTTCTCTTTTTTTCTCCTTGGCTGTCTTTCATGATATTCTATTCTCCAAAACGCCAAATGTCTTTTATTTCAAAGAATAAATGATACACGTGGAATCAAGCATTTATTCTTGACTGGTTTTTTAACTTTAATATCTTCTGCTTCCTTTACAGACCTGAAGAAGCACTCACCCAAAAGTCTGCCTACTCTTTCAAGTCTGTTAAGGAGCCTTATGAAAGATAAATCCTGTAACTGTCTATAAACAAGCATATGTATTTTTGATTTTCAATGTACTCACACATTTTCTGTCTCAATTTCACTTTATGGCTAGACCCAGATGATTTGGAAGTATAAAAAATGCATGTCACTCACCAGGTGTAACATGGTGTAGATATCACTTCTCCTGACAGAAATTCCCTGTCTTTCCAGGTGCAGGGACAACTGTCAGGAATATAACATTCCCCTCTATGCTCAGCCATCCTTTAAAATAAAAGAATTACTAAGATAAATGAGTGAATTCATAAATAGATCAATGTAACAATGTGCTGTGTATTATCTAAAATCTGCCAAGGGCAACTACTCTTCCATCCAGCCAAGGACAATTGCTTCAGCAGCAAAATCTGTCCAAATCAGATTATCTCCACTGTCTGCAGCTGGAGACCTTGCAAAGCTCACAGCTGTGGCTCTCCTTCTACCTTGAAAGGTCATGTTTGTGTGGGGCACGAGCTCCTATGCAAGCTCCAGGCAGTGAAGGTACCACTCCCTGCAAACTACAGAGCATCTGTGTGTGACGCATGCTGCAGCCAGGCTGCCCTTCCCTCTCTGCTGTCCCCTCCTCATCCTGTCCCAGGGAAGCAGTCAGACTGATGCGCCTGCTCCTCAGCGCAGAGCAGCAGCTGTCCTGTTCTGAGCACAGGACAGTGAGCTGGGCTCTACAGCTGTTGCAGAGTTAGCAGGACAAAAGAAGCACAGCTTATGAAGGGGGGTGGTGGAGGTTACCTGTCTACCCCAGGTAAGTGGAAACAACTAAGAAGGTTAAGACAAAACAGCAGCATTTAATGAAAAAAAGCAGCAAGTGTAATTACATCATGAACAAGTGACCCAGAGATGTGGTTAACCACTTTTTGTTATCTCCTCATTTCCATCTGCTTAACAACATTAAAAAAATAAAAGTTACTGACACTCCCAACGCTGCTCTTTAGGAAAGCAGTTCCCTGCACTGATTGCAACACACATTTGAGAGAACAGAGCTAGGTGTTTTCAGCATATGATCATAAGATTGTTCCACCTGAAGTTGAAGTTAAAAGGAACACACAGATCAGGGTTTTCTGCTCCCCGTAATTACTGGATTTTACAGATCAATTGGTTTTAAGTAAGATAGTCAAATGTTCAGAAAAATTATTAAAGAGAAAAGCACTGGAACAGATGGCTTGGGTAGGTCATTTAGAGTCTGTCAACGGAATTTAAATATCTGCCAAGGTATTGATGATGCTACCTAAGGGCAGGAGAATAACTAAACCCCGTAAGGTCCTTTTCTGTGCTACTCTTCTGTTCTTCCATAATTCAGCTTATCCTCTTACATCTTCAGCTCACTGTTAGGGTGACTTTCAGTATATCTTTGGGTGATGAATTTACTGTCATTCTCAGCGCTTTTCCTCCTGCAGTTTTGAGCTACTCCATTCAAGTTTTATAGCATACCAGAGACTTTCAGTGTTTCCTATTCTTTGTCACCTTTCACTACTGCCTAAAAGAACCGCAAGCTGTCATGCAAGAATTTTAACAATAGAAAATGTATAACATTTTTACATTAAGAGGACAATTTTTTGCATACTAGAGTGCAAAGGAAAGTTTTTCAATATACACACAAGCTGCTTTACTTTGTGAGCATCATAAATACCCAGAATACTAGAATAAGGTGCCAGTCTCCAAGATAATTCAAGTTTCCACCCCAGAAGGTTAGGTCACTGTGTCAAATGATGGCCGGTGGTAGGAATAAGATGGGAAAGTAGAAACAAAGAGAATAACAGCATCTTAAGGGAATTTTAAAGAGATGTAACAGTAAAACTTCTCATAACAAGGCTCTCATGACTTGTCCATCTAAATTCACATAATGAGGTATATGCTTAACATTTTTTGGTATTAAAAAGAGAACTTCTGAATCCAATTTTTAAGACAAACCTGCTGGCCACTTCCTGGCTTAAAAGCCATGCTCATTTCTTGGGACCATGAGCCTGAAAAGCATAATGGCTCCAGAAAAACAGTTTAACACCAACAATGGTAGTAACTGCCCTAAATGTCACACATCTACTTTTCTATCTAATAGCAAATTAAGTGTTTGTTCACTTACTTAACAAATTATTATTAACGTCTTTTACTCCGTTATTAGACACAAACTTGGGATCTGTCTGGTCTGTACCACTTTTATAGTTTAATATTCAGAAAATAATCAAGTAACGTATTCAATCTGAAATGGTATGCTACTGCTTAATTGTGAAAGTAGAGCTTTAGCTCTGTTTTTTCACTTATATTTTAAATATTTCAAATTTTCAAATGAACTTTCATGATAATGCTGCTATTTTAAGTTCATGCAAATATCATGGTTATGTTTCAGTAAAAAAATTAATATTTTTTATATGGTGCCCTGTACAGATTCATGCATTTTTGTGGTAAAAATAATTGTTATTGTTTAACACCAATCATCTTGAAATCTAACTCCTCAGTTGAGACAGAGGTTATCGAGGACTACAAAATACCAGTCAAGAGCAACTAATGAAATCTTAAATAGGTGTGTCTGGTCCTTCACCAGTGCTGAGTCATTTGTGAACATCACTAGTTGCTGGAAGGGGAATTCTGGCAGCCTCATTACACTCTGACCTGACACAGCTAATATACTGTCAGGGGAGCAATGGCTGTACATACAGTGAAATAAAACCAAACGCTGAGAAAAAACAGGGAGCGCTCCACCTAAGGCTAAATCGCAGCAATTTGCCCAGCATATTTGACTCTCTGAACCTGAAAGTGCACACAGCAGGTGTCAGGGGAGGGAATGGAAACGGATGGAGGGAGTTGTGGTTGATCCTAACAGAAACTTCATAACAAATGCTTTTAGCTTTTGTACTTTGATTTGACCACTGCAAAGCCCAGCAGACTGTTTCTGGGCACCAAATCCAAATACATGAGCTGAGAAAACAAAACTTTGGCTGAATTCAAAAGGGCAGAGAAAATGAAGGGGAGGAGGGGAGGATCTAGTTTGCATACACACCCCACCCCACCTCCCCACCCCAATATCAATATCATATCAATATGATAAGCCTGAGTACAAGTCTAGGTGAGACAATTACTTGGGCAGTAAGCAGGAACACAGATGGTTTATATTACATTTTTTGTCATGTTTGCTTCTACACTCAAACTGTACCATGCAAGTGGTGAGAATCATCCCCTGTTGAGAGTTTGAAATACCAGCCAATCACACTGGTAGCAAGCTGAATATCTCATGGTGTAATGGAAGCATGGTCTTGGGATGGAGAATCTGTGAGACTCCAAGTGAGGAAGCATTATAGCGTGGAACCTCACACCAACAGGAAGCAGAAAAGGGCTCTTAGACTAAAAAGAAAGAGCTGGCCTCTTAACTGTGACTGTATTTCTGCAAAAATTTACAGAACAATAGCTTCAAAATTAAAGGTGTGACACCACTGGAGTTTAAAAAGAAAAAAACACGTAGAGTTAAACTGTGAAAAATATGCATATGGCTGGTGCTCCAGGTAGTTCTGCCAAAGCTTACCCAGGGGGACAAACGCAGCCACTTGCACAGGGTGGTGAGGGCACACAGGAGAAGTTCATGGCAAGGTTTGCACAAGAGATCCCGCAATTCACACCCGCTGCTGGTAATCCTGCCACAGGAGATCTGCAGTCGTAGTAGATTTTTCCTTCAGGGCATATGTGAACTTCAAATGCAAAATGCAAGTTAAATGAGATCAACTGCTTTTTTACACTGAAGGTTTTCTGTTTGGTTTTGCTCATGATCTATTTATTCTAATGCACAGTTAACCTGTATTACAGTACACATAAGAATATAATCTGAATAAAAGTGAGTAACTTCATTTGTATTACAGAGATATAAAATTAATGTATGTTTCAATGTAAAAAAAAAAAAAAAAAAAAAAAAAAAAAAAAAAAAAAAGCCAAAACTTAAGAATGAGCATCTGGATCTATGCACCCTGGATCTGATAAACAGCCAATTCTTAAAGATGGAGTAATTATGCCTTAGACAGACAGAATCTTTGAAAGTGGCGTATTTTTCTGTGTGCTGAAGTTCTTTCTAAATCCATTAGAAATTCATTAAAAATTTACTTTCTAGAAATCAAGATATTAAGGCTTCCTAAACATGATGAGCCTAATTTTAGGTGTTCCCCTGAGAACATATTGATCTATACCTCACACGTAATTTATTTTTTAATTTCCCAAGTGACTTAGTAGTACAATTTATACTACAGAAAAATGAAAAGAAAAAAGAAAGGCAACTTCTGCTCCTAACTTCGTATTTTAAATATATCATGACATTAAGTATCTCTTAATGAAAAAACATGAGGAGAAAAACAAATGGCTATTCGATGTCAAAAACTTTCTCTGTGCAACTGTAGTATGAGTCAAGACTGTAAGTTACCTGTATTTTCTGTAGTGGCTTCGATACATTTCACTGTTCCATTCAAACACTGACTAGAAAAGAAAATCAAACCCATCTTTATTCAAGGGGGAAATGTTTTGTAGACACCATGTTAAAAAAGGTAATACAACCTAACTCAATCTAAACAACAGTAATCGGGAGAAGGAGGATTAAAGTCAGAAAGCGTGAGTTCTGACCAACGTTTTATTGGCGTTTTCTAACTGCTGACCTTTAACGAGGGCCCAGACTCACTAAGGTGTTTAGGTACTATTCAATTGCCTAACTTTCACTGAAATAAAAAAGAAGCTGAGTATGTCAGCCTCTGTAGGAACGTAGGGCCAGGTGATGCAGGATGTGGTGGTGTAACACAAAACCTTATCCACCTTAATGAGTATGGAGGGATACAGTATACATAGTTCTTGTTGCACTGACCTTAGGACACACAGCTTGATTCTTTCTATGGCAGAATTCCAGAAAATGAATAAACCTAGTCCTAGTCCTCATTTTCTCCTTTTCCTTAAAAAAAATTTGTAAAAACCAAAGCATTGCAAAGGCACAGCGATGGCAAAAAATTAAAGTCCCTACTCTCAGCTCTTGAACCACGTGATTACCAAGTTCCAGCTGTAATAAGACCTTAGCAAGAACCAATCTTGACACTCAAGTCACAGACATGATTTTAAATCAGGGGGCTGAGAGCATTTCTTGTAACATGAATAAGTTTGATGAGGAAACCTGGGATGTTTCCCCACTTACTTCAGTGAGGTCAGGATTCTGTTATCAGCTAATAATACAAAACGACAGAAATGTAGCTCCCCGCAAGCCTTTGATTGAAAGACTTTCCAAAATAGAAGCACACTGGTGTTTTTTTCTGAAATGAGCCTCATACTGCTATTATAATGCCCCCAGGTCTAAGAACAGGACTGCAATTTCTGTGTTGTGTGTTTTGAGACACTCTTTAGTCCCTGGCTTACAGAATTTTCCAGGTGTCCTGCTGTTGAAATGAGCAGGTACGTAATCCAATTTATATTAGGCTCCCTTTTACTAAGTATATAACAAAAATTAAATCTTTATATAGTAGACCCTCATCCTATGTGAAAAAATTCTCGAGGCTTTTGAGAAACGTCCAAACTGTGACAGAAGAAAGACAAAACTCTTGGTGCAAACCTACCAGGAGCCTGTCGACATGGGAAGGATCTCTCCAGGCTGGAGGACTTTGCCCTTGTAATGACAATGACAGGCAGATCTGTTAAAAGAATATTTATGCATGTAGATACAAAACTAGATGAAATGGGATTTAAGGGCAATCCATTTATCAAGCTATCATGATAAGCAGTCCTTATAATTCCTTAACTCAATCTTTATATTTACAATATCCTTCTAAAGGCAAAAACTAAAGGATGACACTCTGACTGTGCTGAAGTCAGTGGCAAAACTCCTACCATCTTCAACAAAGCCAGGATTTTCCTCAGAGTCAGTATTATTTATTTGCTGTATCTGTGCTTTAGACTTATATAAAGGGGCTTTTCTTCCCAGTTATGGCAACATGTAGTTCCCATTCAAAGTACTGTCAAAGTCATGGGACGGAGGAATTACCGCAGCAAAATCTATTAACTTGGTCTGTGACAAGGGCCAGATGGGATAGAAGTAGCAACAGAATTCCCTATAAACCATGAAAAGATGTGGGAATACCAAGTTTCCTCATACTCTTCAGTAGTTTCAAACAGTCTTTATCCCTAGAGAATGAACGTTACTGATCTTTCCAAAACATATGTCGCAATGAATAGCAATAACTGGTAATCTTGAAATGTATATGAATACTCATTCCAGCTTTTAATGCAGTACCTGAACTCAGTAATTCCCCATGGTGGTAACCTGTAAAACTTTGGTACACAATGTACAAAAACTATTTCCTTCCATTGACCATTTCCTTTCATTTAACCAAAGGAGTTCGCATTGTGAGACAGAAAAGGACACTCCTAGTCACTCTCTCCATACTATCCCTGACTTTACAAACTGCTAATACCTAAACTCCTTCTCATTTTTTCTTATGTGTTAAAACAAAGGTTTTCACGTGAAAATGTTTTCCCATGAATTAAAAAAGTTACATCACCCTTCTCTAAAGCAGTGTGACATCTCTGAGGTAGATGGCTCTATGCACAGCAGCCGGTAAGGCCCCGCTATTGGTTAGGACACAAGAATACAAAATCTTCACATACTGCTTTGCTATCCTGTTTAGGCAGTCTACATTTTGAGCAAAAGAGCAGAAAAACTACATTAAATCTTGCTAGAAAGAAGATAATGTGCCTACACGTATATTCTATTTTCTTATGACTTACATTGAGACACAAAAGTTGACCGACTCTTCAAAATATTTCCCATCAGGACAATTACATCCTTCTGCACAGTCATCACCACAGATATTTGCCATAGAAAGTGAAGCACAGGAGTGTTTACAGAAAGAAGAGCACTGATGATAAAGCATACCACTGTGACACATCACAGCTGGAGAAGAGAGAGGGAGAAAGAAGAGAGAACAGCAACCTCTTAAAATGTGAAAAACAGAAAACAAAGCAATATATCATGGGAGAGCAAAACAGCATTCTTGCTACATGGGGTGAGTTAAAATGCGTGAGAAAAATGCTATTTTACTGATTTCTTAAGTTAGAAATGTTTAAATTCAGGTGGGTTTATGTCAGACAGTTTCCTGGCTGCAGTTGTCTATTTTGTAAGCAGTAGGTGTCTATTCTTTGTATATGTTAAGTGTGTGTGTGTGTGTGTGTGTGTGTGTGTGTGTGTGTGATGGGTGTGTCTATCTAGCAACTCAAGATTCCGAGCAAGGAAGAATTGTCCAGTTAAGGTTGAAGCATTTCTCTATGGTTTAGAAGTGCCTAGTTTTAAATTATTGCTATATCTTATTTGGCAAATAATTGCACATCCTGCTCTGCCCACCCTGGAGAGCCCTTGCCACCCTGGCTAGCCTTTCCTTGGGAACAGCCCTGCTCCTGTCACTCCCTGGCTGCTTTAGCCTAATAGCAGCTTCTGTATGACTTGGGGGTACAAAGTCAGAAATTTGAATTCTCTCTTTAGCTAATGGCAAGGGACGGTCACCCCCTGTGAGGCAGCTCAGGGACCCGACGCAGAAGACTAACATAAAGTCTGTCAGTGATCTCCCCTGAGTACGTCATTAGCCCGTTGCAAAATTCTGGTTTCCAGTAAAAATGTTAATCCCTGTATTTTGTGGAGCAAATATTTGTAGAATTTTACACATTTCTAAAAGATACTCCATTCTGCAAATGTTACTCACCACAGTAAGAAATATGAGATCTGAAGTCAACGACCACCCCGTGCTTGCCACAGACGTAAGCATAGTGTGCCACAGCATTACACAAACAGCTGCTTCCGCATTTGCATGCCTCGAAGCGGCAGAGCTGGTAGTATAATCCTGGACTGATGTATGCATGGCAGGGAGCAAAAACTTCTTGATTGATGATATCACAGTGAGATGCATACCCAGCTAAGAGAAGGTGACGCTGGTTTAGCCAGATCCATTTCAATGTAACAGTTAGTCAAACGAATAGCACAGAATATTAAAACCAAACATAGCCAGTTGTGCAACAAAAACTTGTATGCCATGTCTTTCTGCAAAGTTCTGTAGTTTAAAACTGATATTGTAAGCAACCCTCTCAACAATAAACTCCACTTAAGATAAAAATAACTATATAGAACCAGTTATGCCTCCCTCTAGTGCTGCAGGAAATTTATATGGCAAAACAAATAAATTTCAAAAGAGTCAGTTAGAAGAGTCTTCCAAAGCTTGAAATATGTTTTTTCCTACTTGATGTTTCATTTAGCTTTGAAGTCAGCAATGGCTGTATACTTCTTGGCACGTGGACTGAGAAAGCATTACAAAGCCGGAGCTCAAGGGCATGCAAGTTCCAAGCTGGCCATATGCCTTCTAGCACCAGCAGAACCTCCTCCTACCCCTGAAGCGTACTTCCACCGCACATGGTGGAATATCTCAAGAAAGCCATAGCATGGATCATATTTAAGTCAATTTTGCTGATAAAAGAGTGTCCCTACACTTCATTCTCCCTATTCTTTCCCACATACACACACTGACACAAGGATTTCTGGAGTCTCTCAGTAAACTAGATTCAAGAAGTGAATTTGACTTGATTGAAAAGTAACCTAACAAAACAAGTAAACGAACAATCATTCTTTTTCAGTTTCATCAGATTATCATCACAGACCTGGAAGAATGCTTGTGCTGGCTCAGTACAGGTAGTAGAATGGGGCAGGACCACTTACTCAGCAACTGATTTTTTCAGTGATGATTACGGAATTACAGGATAATTCAGGCTGGAAAGGACCTCAGAAGGTCATGTAGTCCACTTTCCTGCTTAGGGCTTACATTTACCCTTGCAGCTGACATTTATGACAAACTCCACCTTCACTGAACAAGCACAGATCTGAACACGAGGCATGAAGTATCTTAGCAAGAGCTAACTTGGCTGAGATGTACTGTTTTAGAAAACAATGCTGAAATCATAAAGAGTCTTAGAACGCCCCAGATTCTTAAAAGTTTATGGTTATTCTAGGCTTGGTCCCACAGGCTCTAAATATGGCCAAATCCCACATCCTTAGTGAGGCCTTATGTCTGAAACATTAGAAACATTAGACTAAATTCTATCACAATGGGCAACTGCTGCCTGCCCATTGTCTTAACTTACTAAAAAGACCAGCAACCCAGAAATGAGGAGACAGTGAAAGTTCAACACAAAACAAAGGCACGTCAACCAGCCAAAACCGAATCTTTACTCAGGAATTTGAACAAATCCATGGATCTCAGATTGTTTGCATCAGTTTTTGTCAGAGAGCATAGATGAAGGATAAGGAAACTTTTAGTGCAGCAAGCATGGAGAAGCCAGAGACAGGACTCTTGATCTGAACAGTGTCTCAGCAAGACTACCTCCTCTACTTTCTTTCTCAGTCTACGAATGTGCATCACATCATTCCTTTTGACTGGCATAATTTACGGTACTACAGACTGTTCTGCCTAGCAGTCCGCATGTATTTCAGAGAGCAGTGTTTAGGGCTTATGGCCAGCACATCCAGAATTAAATCATCAACTAGCTTGTATTTATGAAGGATTTATTTCGTTTCACATACTATATGTATAGAAAGAACGGCCTTTACCAAAAAAGAAAAAAGGAATGAAAGAATACACACCTAAAACTGAAGTTGAAATACATGTGTGTGCAACTCATTCACAGCGAAAACAAAAAAAAAGTCCCATAATAATAAGATGCAGCTCATTCCAGCTGAAAACATACCATTTTGCTGATTAAAGTTGCAGGGATCAACCACAGGAATATTTATAGGCACAGAACAAGCTGAAGAAACCTTCCATGCATTGGCATGAAGTTGGGGGGTCCCTTCTATCATCCCTGCTGGAGAACTGAAAAGGAAAAGATTAACACTGCAAACATCCTGCTGACTATGGACTACATGGGTGAGGACACAAGTACATCAAAACGCCTTAGATGCATAGGCACATTGAACATTCAGCGTGTCAAAAGAATTTCTGTCTGTGAGGTACAAAAGAAGAGAGGGCATGTGAAGCTGTTTCCTCAATCTTTTACTCAGGGAAAAATATTCTTACACTCAATGTCTGCCCTCACACTGAATTCAAGTACTCTGAAATCAGTTGGATTAATTGAGAGTTGCATTAATGAGAGGAAAATTTGGCCTTTATTTTAAGTACATACTTTCAGTGAAATGTCAAAAATGTGAACTGTTAGCTAATTTCAGTGTTCTAGAGGGGAGCTGTTTGCATTTTAATGCTGTCTTCCACCAAGTATTTGAAAAGAATTTATTATTGCTAGAAAAGTTTTGTTATATTATAGCTTGAGGAACTTTGGAGGAAATGAAGTAACAGAATAAGGAAAACATACCCTTCTAATTAAACTATTCCTTTGGGTCAGAATTACAGGTTATTTTCCATTAAAACTTGATGTGGGAAAAAAATCAAGTGGTAGTAAGTGTTAATCAGGTGAGGATGATACTAGTATTATCCACTCTTTTTCCAGTGCTCGTGTTTTTGATGATAAGGGACCAGAAGGGAAAGGGAAAAAAGGTGCGTTCAAGCAATATCATCGTCCAATAACTTTTTAAAATAATGTGGTAGTTTTTGAGAATCACTTGGCTGAGTATCTTAGAATGACTTCGCAAATTTATCAGTTTCGTATTTCATAAGATGACTAACATTTTAATTAAGAGATTTTATATTGGTTAGTTAAATAAAGTATGTTAATGAAATTAAATAATCAGATTATGACATTCAACAAAATTTTCACTTGTTATTAAACTCCATCTAAAGGTACCATAATCAACTTACAGAAAATCATCTCTCAAGTTCCCATTGTACGTTCCACATAGTCCTAATGTTCTTCTCTTCCAGCTGACATCAACTTGAACATAGATCCTCTCTCCATCTTTAGCAAACAATATCTTCAAACCAAAACTAGTTTTCAGTTGGACAAAGAAAGAAGATATATTCTGAATTTCAATAGCCCCTGCACATAGCAAAAGAAAAATAGTCACTGAAGTCCATCTTCCAGGTTGTATTTGTTTACCTATTAGACAAAATAGATTTTGAAAACTTAGATGTGAAATGAGAAACTATGCACAACCTCACCTGCAGCCAAATAACCTCACCCATTCTCCATCTGAACTTATGAGACTACATATATTTTTCATTAGCAACACAAATTGGAAATTGCAACTACTGTCAATAATAAAAATCTCTCACCTTTCTGTACCTGTGAGTTATACAGAAAACACTCTCACTTTTTTTTTTTTTTTTAGAATGCAGTGCAACAACATGCCTCTGGCAATGAGAAATCAAGACAAGAAACCACTTGTTTCTTAGTCTCCAGGGATGTTATAAGATTAATTACCAGATGTCTGTAAAGTGTATTGCAACCTTCAGATAGAAGGTTCTCTCTTAATGCTATTGATATGACATCAGTATAGCCCCTTCCTTAGACCATATGTGAACTACGGCCCTATCAGATTCCCCCCTTTCCTTCCCAACAAATCTATTATATGAGGAAATGGAAATTTCACAGTCACAGCATTCATTTGCTACACATTGTTGGGCTACTTGCAGCTGCAGGCTTAAAGCAGATCTACCTTCACAAGCAGACTCTGCACATGCACGCACGCATACACACACTTTGGTGCATAAACAGAGAAGAGGCAAGTAAAATGCTTATGTGAGCTTAAAGATGTCCTTAGCTCATAAGACTTCCTAGATATACTCAACTATCAAGAGTGTGACACCAAAATATGCATTTGTCACAGACTATGGAAAGAGACAAGAGAGTGAATGGGGACTGATTCAAAAGACAAAATGAAATTATCAATGAAAATATGAAGCAGAGCTGTCAACATAACTGAAAGTATAACTGAGCTATGAAACTCATTGCCATACGAAGTTGTAAATGTCAAAAGCGGAGCTGTGACTGGACAAATTCAATGAAGACAAGACATAGGTGCAACCACCACCCCAAAACTCCCTAAACTCTGTTTTGCTGATGGCTGAGAAAGGAAAGAAGGCTGAGAAGCTTTACTCTTCCAGAAAGAGACTAAAAATCTAGTAAGAATTTACTACTGATCACTGTAAGATATGAAATCTAGCAATGTCATTTCCACATTCAGTGCTTAATTTTATAACATCCTTTTAAGGCTGATTTGTTTTATTATCCTTTCCAAAAAGATGAAGTAAACTCCCTGAAATCACAACATAAGTCAGTGCTGAAAGCAATGTATATCCCACAGAACACATGGATTCTATTCTATGCCATTTATTCCAAAAAGCTTTAATCAAGCTAGACCTTAACATCAGCATCAAGATAATTTCCAGTCTCTCGTCACCTCCTTTCTTTTTCTTACCTCCTCCCCCCCTAAACACAAACAAAATGAGTGGAATTTCTATGTACTCTGCAAGATAAGAGATGGACAGAAATGAAGGCATAATGAAGGACTCTGTTTCACAGGCTGAAAAAGCACGTTTCTAGAACCATTACTAACCTTATAGGAAGTGATTGTACATTTCATAATTTATGTTTGAAGAAATTCCTTTTTCATAGACAGCTATTATTAAAAATTATTGAAAATTGGGGCATATAAAAGAAAGAATGTGAACCCTAGGAAAATTCTGCTCCATGCACTTCTTACCATTAAGGTTAAAAGCTTGGTTAGGGCCAGTTTGGACTTGACCATGTCTTGTGAGAGTTACTTGTTTGCTCACATCATCTTCAAGAACGAGTGTTACAGACTCAATGCAGGTGTGGTCAAAGTCCTAAGTAGGAACGAGTTTCACCATCAGAAACAGGGAGAGACATTAATGTTATTGTGGAAAGCAAAACCAAACAAACACGAGAGAAAACAGTTGTATAGAAAAGAAATACCAGAATTGTCATCAGGTAAATGAGATGTAAACTATCACTCAAAGCATTAAACAGAGCACCCGAAATTGTATGTAGAACATAATAAAACGTTGCATATGCATATGAGAGCAAAGAGAATGAATTTTAGTTATTACGGCAGTCTAGTAGTAAGTGGACAGATGTTCCCAAGTAGTGATAACGGGCTCAGAAGACCATACTTTCATGGCCACCCTGGGTACTCTTCATTGTTGAGTTAAACAGTGTTTGAGCAAGAGTCTGACTCCGTCTATATCAACCTGGTGCAATCAGAGCCCAAATGCAGCAATGTAGGAGAAAGAAACTATTGCACACATGAAGGTGCTTCTTGCCTTGAATCATAGTTACGTTTTCTGAGTACGGACAAAAAGGATGTAATTTCTCCAGAATTATACTACAATGATTTATAAATAAATGACTATCAAAAATGATTACTTACAAACTAACTCAAATCCATCATTTTAGAGCGCTATCTAAGCAGAATTTATGAACCTGAGTACAGGACAGAAGGTGACACGTAACCAGCTAAAACCAAGCATCTTATGCTATGTTTTCAGCCAGAAACTTTCCAAGGTGCCTAGAGTTGTGCTAATGGTAATTTCCAGTATTATCCTTGTCTCTCAGTGGCTACCTAAACAACAATTTCAAGCTTGAGGCCACCTGAAATGCAGAAACAGGAGCCTCAACACCTATGCAGTAGAAGGAGGTGCTTCTACTTCTCCTTCTAGGTGCTAGCAGAGGCACTAGCTCATAGTCTATCTTTTGAAGGGACACGAGACTTAGTAGGGCAACTTCAGTGCATCACTCCCTGCTGATGAGTTCAGGTATCCCAGCCCTCATGGGCAGTTGTGAGTCACAGTATCAGAGCCCTTCTCCTGAAAGCCTAGGTGTTTAGTGTCATTTATTCCAGTCTCATGAATAAGTACATTTTATAAGCACCTCTATTCATAAAGCCTGTTGATGGACACCTGCCAAAATACTTTCAAACAAATATGTGTGGTGGCTAATCTCTTCAACAGTTTAATAAAATACATTGCTACAACAAATTATATATGCTATAACATATCAAATAAAAATCTAAAGCTACAAAAAAACCCTCACAGTTAACCAGCATCGTATTAAACCTGTTCAGTGCTGTCAGCAAGAGCTTTTCTAAAGCTTAAGATATCTGTTTGTACCATAACCAGAGATGTATATAATGGTTTTAAGTGCACTCTTTAGACTTTCTCCCTCTGAAGATGCAACTGATTTTACAAAGGGCAATACAATATGCAGCAATACAACCACTTACAAAAAAGCTGTAAAGTGGTTTCAGTTTGTATTTTCTCTTAAATGTAACTCAGTAGTTTACAGTAGAACCTATACAAGGTTGCCTGAAATATGAATGGAAATGTTTATTGTGGCTCTTCAACAAAAATGTGACTTACCTGTCCACAGGGTGCTTTCTGCAAAGTGATTGTGAATTTGTTTTTCCCGGTGCCTTTTACCAAAACGTACTGGCAAATCCCAAGAAAGGTAAAATGACGTCCATCAAATGTCGTGAAATGAGAGCTGCCTGTGATGGAGCACTCAGCTTGAGAGAAAAAGGATAAACAAGAATGTTCACTTGCATAAGAACATATCGTTATTCTGTAAATTATGTAAGAGAGGTAAATAAGAAACTTTCACCTTATTTCTGAGCACATAATCTGGACTAAGTTTAATCTATCTAGCTATTACAGCACTTGGAAGTAAAATATGTTATATACACCTATTTCCATCAGATACCATCTCATATTGTGCACAATGATATGCAGCATCTTCTGGTTCTAACTAGATGAGATGCCTTTGAGTCATGAGTCCTCTAAACTACAAAAGAGTTTTCTCTTTATTACACCTCTGAAGGTTCCTAGAATCTTCCTCATCATCTTTTAGCATGAGTGAGCATGAAAGAGGAGGAGCTTCTTTCTCCTTCCTTCTAGGTACTATGGCACCGCTTGTTATCACAGATACAAAGAGGCTGCTGTCCTCAGGGCACATCTATATCTGTTTTTCAGTTCAGAACAGGAGTGCACTGTTGAAGCAAGTCTCCAGCACATCTTCGCTTACTGCCCTTTCATTTACTCCATGGGGCAGTGTCAGAGCACATGAGCTAAGTTCATTTTGGTTGCAACGTCTGCAGGAGGTGCTCTGTGGGAGCACATTTAACTTGCTTCCACTACTAACAGGCATTCAGTCCCTACGACTAGACTAGCGTAGTCATAATTAACGCCCCGCATGCACATACAACACGTACAAGACATATTGAGTTGTACTCAGTATCTTGTATTGCACCCTGTCAAGCCTTGCTTAGTAACTACTTGTTCATTACCTCATTCAGAGCAGGCGTCATGATTTGTAAAAAAAATTCTCTTTCACAAGTTTCATAGTGTAATCTTGTCTAAGATGCAGAACTGACAAAGGAGCTTCACTACCTGATTCCTGCATGTTCCTCTGAGTAACTCGTTACAGAGGCATGTGATCTTTAAACATAAGGATCATTATTCAAACATCAACTGCTGTTACAAGGGAAAAAATACAGCACACTGAGCATCAGAATGATGTTTTCCTTTTCATTTGCATTACAGTTGCCCCTAGAAGTGAGGAAATCCTTATACCTGGCCTAGGTACTGCACAGGCATAGAAATAAGCTGCCTTCCCCAAAGAACACAGAGCATAGACAGCAAGTAGGAAAAAAGAAGTGGATGTAACACACTGAGTTAGGGAAGCAAATGGGGAAATGTAAGATGACTCCGATCAGGCAGTTAACAGCTTCACCCCAACTGGCCCACTGCTACTGTAAATATCCAATAAATAACCTGCTTAATCTTACTTCTTAATTAGCATCCCAAGCCCTTGGATCATATTTGGTTCTGCTGTCTTCTGAAAAGTTTATCCCTTACATTCATTGAGGAGAGAGAAGAATAATGAAAGAGAGATACCTGGGCAATCGTGACCAGTGCAGTTCCAAATGCCACCAACACAAATACTGAAAAGAAAAATCACAAAACACAGAAATTCAGTGTTCTGGTCTTTGAGCAAAAAGAGCAACCTTGAGCTAATTAATATGTTCTGAATTCACCCTTTCCATAGAATAGCCTGCATATTTCAGTGATGCACGGGGCCATGTATCATAGTCACATGTTTAAAACACGGATACTAAATATTCTCTAAAATGTGTCACTATGACGTTAAACTAACTACAGGTAGCAGTCAGAGAGAGGAAATGCAGGTCTGAGTCTTTCACATACCAGTTGCTACATTCCTGTTCAATTTTTGAGCCAACAGGGAAGGCAGTTCCATGATAAACGCAAGGACAATTCGACACGGAGATACAAGTTCCATTTTCCATAATGAGGCCTATTGGGAAGAAACTTAATAAATAAGATAAAAAACAAACTACTGAACTCCCATCTGCCTCAAACATTCAAATCTGCCAGAAGGTAATCTCACCAGCCTTAATCAAGGACCAGCAAAAGGAGTCACCCAGCAAGTGCACAGGAATCTGAGTGATGAACAGTGAAGCTCTCTCAAAGCAGTTGTCACTCTGAATAGCTGCTTTATGCAAAATGTCTGCCTTAAGCACGTAAAAATTTACAGACACAAAAATTAAAACATTCTGAGATCACATAATCATTATTCCATCTAGAACAGGATTGTTCATAGTCCAATCCCTAATTCTTACAGGTGTCAGGAAGTTTGTTTTCTTGTACAGAGCATAAGACACATTCTGTTTAAACAAAACCTCAGTATATTTGGAATAATTAAACTGGATTAATACACAATATCTTATTATAGCAAGCATTAGTGATGGCTCCAGATTTTAACTGGTGTTTCACTCCAAGCCACCTTTGTATTCTGGATAAATGTTTAGGACACAGTAAAACGAAGAATCGCAGTGAGAATAACAACAGCTAGAGCAGAATTTACAGTATTCGTATTATCAGACCTTAACTTGAAGCACAGTCTATTTTGATGTTGAGTATTTAGCTTTACACATTTTTTTCTTCCACATAAAATCGATGGTACTTACCATCTGGACAGTAACAGCCATCTAAGCAGTGTAGGTTGCTGCCAAGACAATCTTTTTCAAATGTGCAGGTCGGGGGACAACAACTGATACAGTCACGGTGTACAAAGCTGTCTTCACACTTCTCAGCTAGAAAAAATACACAGTACATTAAACATCAGTGTAACTTCTCTTTCAATACTGGAGAACCCCTCTCTTTCAAATAAACAGCAGTGCTTCTGGTATAGGGAATTATTCAGATGAGGTACAATGGATTGTTTGGAGAAGTTTTAACTGATTAACTGCGGTGAATCTCTCATCAGTACTTAAGTCTTTCTTTACCAAAATCTTACAGTACCCCTCCAAAAGAAGTTATAGTTTCTGTGACAGGGGATCATATGCTCATATCCCAGCTAGTTCAAAGCCTTGTGCATGAGACTGAACTGCAACTGATGGGTGGTGGTAATAACTAGAAGGAGCTGGATTAACTGTATTAACTCTGTTATAGAGCCAGTAAGGATGAAAGGTCATCTGGGAAGAGGGGCAACATCAGACCTCCACAGATGTTTGTTCTTTGTCCTAGAATATGATCAGCACACATGATGTTTCAGCAATCTGTGGAAACACGAATTTTGTATGGTTCTGGATCAGATTGCAGCGGAATTAAAATATTCCTCTAGCAAGTCATTGGCTTCATTCATCGCCAGCAATAGTGAAAGCTGGCTGATCTACTTCAGTATTCAGTTTGAGTCCTAAAGTGACAAATGTTGTCAAGAGGGAATTATTTGAAATTAATACATGTGGGCTGTCTCGAAGGTCACATAGTACGCTTTATTACAGAGTCTTACTACAGGCAGGAAAGTCATCCCTCCAGTCCTGCACCGGGGACCCAGCGTGCGAGCATGCTCTAGCATACTCTGTCACTGCTCTGCAGTATGTTTCATCATCATCCACTCTGAAATGATAAAACAAGAGAGTAATCAAGGAACTCAAATCCCATCCAGAAATCCCTGCCATGGGTCACTGCACAGGACACTTCACACACACGACACCACGCGGTCATAACTGCACACAGTGAAAATACTATGAAAAGGAGCAAGCTATACTGAACAGTGAGGTGTTTTTATCATTTGATCTCACATAAAGTTATTTCATTTTTATATTACCAAAATGAACAATACCACTAATTTATTTCAACAAAGATAAACGCCTCTTATGGTGAAAGAGAAACATAACCTTGTCTTGAAGGCAATGGACAATTCAACCCTCTCCCTCCTGCATGATGTGGAAGATCTGACCCAAACTGATTAAAGTCATTCTGGTTCAAGTAACAAGTTCAAGTTTCCAATTGCCTGTCAGTCCTTGAACTTAGTCCTTGAACAAGAAGAACCCTGTTGGTGGATACCTGACCTTGTGTTTGAAGTGCTCAGTGCCAGAAGCATTATCCTCTGAGTACTGTAGACAGGCATAGGCATTTACAGCACAACCTTGCGCAAAGACGTTATCTCCGCTTTAATCTATATGGGAGGAGCTGTAGTGCACACTTTTGCCGTAATCAAGTAAAGAGACATTCAAGGTAAGCTCAAATTTTATTCACATGTAAGCCACATAAGGCAAGATACCACCAACCTTCTGTTACTGTGAATGTCCAACTCACTGTGGTAGACTTGATGCCAATATGAGCTAGCCGTAATACATTTCTGTTATAAGCATGACTGTGACAGATCAGTTGAGTTTGTCTTTCAGCACATCAGATCATGCTTCCAAAATTAATGGTTTTAAGAATATATTATATCATGTTTGTATCCTGCTTTCAACACATCTGTTATCAAATCAAACACCGCTATTCTCTTTGTTACAATGATCAGAGTCTCTCCAGCTCTCCTTATCTAATCCAATTAAATGGGTCTTAACAGAAAGAATACTTGGCATATATCAATGGCCTCACAAAAAACTTCATAAACTGACAGTAAGCCACAAGAAGAGAGGTCTCTTTTATAAACAAAATAAGCCTAAATTAATGAGGTTCTGAGACACAGAAACTTCCTCCAAGGTTTTTAACATTGACATAATTCACATCAACACACATATGCATGTTGACAAAAACAAAATCCACCTTAACATCATGACACTCATTCAATATCACATTTGAAAACTTACTTTTCATTAATCTTCTTTTGCTAAGAAAAGGTCACAATAAACTCCTGAGTTACAAAGAGACCACACAGCAACAACTGATCTTTTCTCTGTCTGCAATCAATGTACAGATCATAAATGAGAGATTTGCCTAGAAACACATATTCTTCCATCTTGACTTCATGGTAAAGCAGAAAACTAAAAATTAATCAAAAATGAACTAACAAGTTGTAATGGATTACACTGAGTGATTCTTACATTTAGTCTTGTGACCCTTTCTGCATGTTTTTTATTAAATTGGTGCTACTCCGAGAAGGCTATAATAGCATCTGGTAAAAGTCCTGCTATCCTTAATTTAAAAAAAAAAAAAACTTCTAAAAAGGAAGTGGTACATTGCTCAGACATCTATTCAACTACACTCTGGAGCACCAGTTTAACTTGAATGACAAGAACTAAGCAGAGTCTGGAGATCTAAGGGGAAAAATACCAGATTGCATATAGACGCCAGTAATTGAGGGGGTGTAACTCCCACCAAAGCCAAAGAGAGTTGAATTTCTTTTGACAGCTCTGGATTTGCAAAAATAAAACAATTTTTGAAAAATTCTATGCATTAGAACCATAATGGTTGCTCATAAAAATAGTACAACTGTGTCAGACAAACGGTCCAGCTGCTCCAGTATCACTGATATTTCCCCCTAGTAACATCTCTGTGTTTTTCTGTTTCAGGACCTCCAGGATAGAGGGTTTGGGGGTTTTTGTGATTTGCAGCAAATGTTTTGTCATTAGTGATTCTCAATGGATTTATCTTCCATGTATTTTTCTAGTATTTCCTTCAATCCGTGTAAGCCTTTAGCAATCAAACTATCCCTTGGCAGGCTAGTTTTGTGCCCTTTGTTTCCACACTAAATGAGCCACTGAGAAACCCCATCTCCTTCCCTTTGAACTTGGTTCCTCCTAACTTCCCTCAATGCTGCTCAGTTCTCCTCTCAAACGAAGAGTGAGCATTCATTTCATATATCGAAAATAAAAACACAGTAACTCCAGTCTTACCTGCAAAGATCATTCATACAGCTAGAAATATAAGAATACGGATCTATGCTTTCATGACAGCTGAGAAAAGGAAACTGTAGGAATATTTGGCACTTGAAGAATATGTCCTGCACATTAAAAAGAAACCGTAAATGACAGTTGGCAAATACTTTCTGAACAAGCATAATTCTTCTTAGCTTTGTTTCCCTAATCTAGGGTCCTTTATTTCCCCCCATTAATCTGCGAATCTTACAGTCTCAACTTGTTATTACGTCTCCTTTATTATTCTTCTTAAAATGTCTCCTCTCTGCCTAGGCTGTCCGGATCGCATGCGGCTCCTGAATCAGCTAGGATGAAAGAGGGTGAAATGACGAAAACAAGCGTTTTGTGTCAATGCGGAAGCTAAACATGTTAGTTCTGCAGTATTTCACAATTTCCAAAATAGTGGAACGTTAGATGCCTGGTCTGGAAAGGAAACCAAGTTTAATGCAGCACTGAAGAGCTCTGTCAGCAGACCTGTGCCACTTGGCACATCCTGTCTGAGGCTTTGTACTTTTAACCTAAACATCTGAAGATCTTCAGACATTCCCTAGCAACAGTCCTGACCTGAATCTTTCCCTTCTCAAAGGCTCAATGTATTTAAGGCTTTTTCAGCATGCTGTATATTGCAAGATTCTTGCACTAGACAATGAAGATTGAGAGTGTCTGTATATATATCTGTAGAGATATAT
>NW_010420169.1:0-9639 GCF_000710305.1 Buceros rhinoceros silvestris
CATAAATACAAATCTATTTATATTATATTATTATATTATAAATTATTTTCTTCACTTCTTTTTTCTTCACAATAAGACTTACTCTACATTGTTCTGTACTTTTTGATAATGAAATTTGATTGGTTACAATTGGCTAAATGCCAATCAGACCATCATTTCAAAGGCAGCGATTATTAACGATTCACTTCTACAATCATCACAGCAAAATCAAGGTAGCATGACTGAAAACCTGAACAGCATATGGAAAAAACAGCTTTAAGTATAACGAAGCCTTAAAAGTCTTTAAAAAATTCCCAAAGTCTTTTACATTGTGGAAAGCAAGTAAGAAATTACTTTGCTTAGTGTACAATGACAAATACTTGTGATGTTCTGCAAACACCAGGGTGATTATGAACGCGGATGATTAAATGACACTTTTAAAATGAAAACATTAAATTTGCTTGCAAAAGTCACCAGCCTTTTTGAGCCCAATGTGTTGTTTCCCATGTTTCTTACACGATACCCCCATGTAAGAATACATTAACAAAGAATCCTGGAGAGGTTTGAGTTTCTGCATTATGTAAAATATGCAGCAATTTGAATAAGCAGGTTTCTTTCAGGAGGAAGAAGGCATGGATTTACTCCTGCTTGAGAACATAGTCCATCTCTTCTCATATATTCTGCAATTGCTCGGATGAATGCCAAGGTATGGCCACAGTATATAAGCATCTAGCTAGGTCAAAAATAAGTGGATGTGGAAGAAAGAGGAAATTTTTCTGTATCTTGCTTTTTTTTTAAATATTTTGTGTTTCTTACTGGTAATAGCAACTGCAAATCTACAGTACAACCTCGTATGTGGGTATTTTAGTGAAAGTGGATTCTATATTCACACGTATATCTATAGTAGATGTTTAATTTGGAGAAAACTCCTCTGTCTGAGCTTCCTTTCCAGGCTTTGTCACATTCATTGCCATTTGGTTAATGAAGTTGCATTTCCATTCCCTTTTCTGCAAACTGCTAATAACAACTCAAAATATGAGGCAATTTTACGCGTAAAACTCATTGGAATTCTCAGAGAGTTTCCAGTGATACTTTTACCACTGTGTGTGAATGCCTTTCGGCAGTGTAGAACAGACTAATATTTTCAAAAGCAGGATGAAGGGACACTGTGGGATACGCACAGGCGTGTTAAAATAGGGACTGCCTTATAGCCTTACCTTCTAATAAAATGTGTTTACACGGTAAGACGTTGATTTGGACTTTCACACTTATAATCTGATTAAAAATTATTCTAACTGTCACTGAAATTAATTTATGCCACGAATTATACAAAGGTTAAAAGACTATCTCCATATCTTTGTTCCATAGGGGTTAAAATAGCTAGTGCTCATTTATGGCACAGCACATTAATCAAATCTGCTAAGAATCTCAAAATGGGATCAGGAAGAAATTTTGTTATATAGAGGTGCACAACCTATTAGTAGTTTCAGATCTCAGTTTAAGGTAAACAGCCAGCGGCTAAGAAAAGCTTCTATTTTTTTCTTTTTAGCCAAGTGTTAGACCATGTTAGTCTGCTTTTTTATGGGCTCGTGCCTTCACACTAATACATATTTCGTTCTGGCATAAAACATACAGGTTGCAGTTACTGTAAGGTGCATCAGATGTCTGACAGCTTATGAGAAAACCCACCCCAAACCAGTAAGTGAGCAATTATGAAACTTTCTACTAAAGCCCAACAAACAACTTCATACCTCCACACCCTGGACTTCACCATCACCAACCTACCTCCACTCTGTGCTTACTGGGAACTGCATGCCAAACTTCTAGGGCAGAAGTTTTGAGACACGTCTATCCCCTAGGAGCTCTTAAATCAATATTCAGCTGACTGCACCATCTACCAGATGAAGCTGTAATCTCCTTTGTCTCCTGAAGTTACTCAGCTTCTGCAGGCAGGAATATTTTTTCCTACTCTTTTACTCTTGAGGAGTCCTACACACACTCTACAATGGATGATTCACTATTATCTTAGCTATCTTGTTTGACTTTTGTTCCTATGGGAACAGTTTATATTTTGTATAAATTTGAATTCCTTTGAGCAAAACGGTGATAAGGAAAGCACTTACAGTGTCCGCACTACAATATATTTGTCCAGGAATAAAGGATAACACAGAACTTCTCTACTTATCTAGATCCACTACGTTAAACAGTAGTAAAGGGTGTCCAGACGGGTTTACAGCAGGTGAACAGCAAGGGCAGCTGAACGTTTATCATACTGCAATATACACAACTGTGTAATGAACCTTACGGAAAGACAGAAGAAACTTCAGCTTCCGAATGCTTGGACTCTAAAAGTCTTAAATTTAGGCTTTCCCATATTGCAGGCCCAGAGCAAGTTTACCTTTTCCATTTTCTGCATTTAGAAATCGACAGCTTTCCTACTCATTTCCTCACAGCCCCTGTGCACACTCCTGCTAGGCTGGAGGAGAACCTTGTTTCCTCGCTGTTCCCATGTCCCCTACAGGACGGAGAATGCAGTAGCCTTCTCAGCTCAGGGACCTGCCCGGGAGAAGTGCTGAAGGCAGGATGACCAATTTGCCTGCCTACTTGATTTCAAATCTAGTACCTGGCAATTCTACTATGAAAACCTAGGAGTCTGTCTTTCCAAAATATTTTCTTTTAAATGCCATTTAATTTTAGAACACAGTTTGCACTCCGTTGATGAAAAGGATGGAAGGCAATAGTGTCTCCCCTGTTCCATCCACAGCTATGTCCTGAAGATGGGGCAGTATTTTCCGCATTCCTTCCATTTGCTAGTGATACTTCCAGTGTGTGTTAGAAAATTGGACCAATGTAGTGCAGACAGATAACCACAGGAAAATGAGGACCAACAGAAAGGCAACCACCTATGAGAAATGAGAGCAAAAATCCAAATATTTCTAGTTTGGAAATGTTGAAGTCAGAATAAAGATGCATATTTATAGGTGAATATGAGAAAACTAGGAAATAAAAGTAATTATGAATGAAAAGGGAACTATTTGTCCAGAACAAGAGAATATACATTCTAAATATTAATCTTTGAAAATAACACTTACAACGATGACTTGGACTGTGCTTTGCCCTCAAAGTGGATAGTGTTTCAAATATGATCAAAAAGGGAGAATGTAAGAAACCAGAGTAACATACTTAACTTCAAGCAATGCCTGTGTTTTCACCCTTTTTTTGAATCACGAAATACCGTAGCATATGTGGAATTGAGAACAGGTATCTGACCTCCACATGCTTGGCAGTGAAGTAAAGCCCCTTCAGTATATATATAAAAATAATCACAAAGAGAAAGTAGAAAAGGCAGAGTCATAATTTTTCATGTAAGTCCTTGCCACTTTAAGAGAGAAATATTCCAACTTTCAGAATATTTTCAATTATACATGATTATTTTTCTGCACGCAAAATGTGAACTTTATATTCTTCTCCCCAGTACCAAAACTGTATTTGGGGAAGGTGTTCTTCCCTTCCAGAACCTCCACGGTCCTGGAGCTTCAAACTCATAAAACTAACAGTGAAAATGGGAGCTTTAATCTGGTTGGTTTTGGAG
The DNA here is from genome assembly GCF_000710305.1 of Buceros rhinoceros silvestris. Classification (NCBI taxonomy): domain Eukaryota; kingdom Metazoa; phylum Chordata; class Aves; order Bucerotiformes; family Bucerotidae; genus Buceros; species Buceros rhinoceros. The sequence continues at coordinate 3,572 of NW_010420169.1, forward strand.
CTTATGTAGCCATTTGTATTGTTAGCAATAACAGCAGGTATGATCACTGATGCTTCAGCTCAAAGCCTCGGTGTCTCACTGCAATTTTAATCCAAAACCTCCAGGCTTCTCAGCTGTCAAAGGATATAGTGATATGAATTACATCTAATATTCCACTGACATCTGTCAAACTCTTCAAGCAGAGAGTAGTTTTGCTGGTGAAAACTATCAAGGAGAAAAAGCCCAGCTCATAAAGTGTAGTAATTTGGCAATAGCCCAAAAGCTTTTTCAGTATAAAAATGGAACTGAATTTGTGCCTTTTCAAATTATGTAATTTTTTAAAAGAGAAGAAAGCAACTTGAACAAATGGTGGAAACAGGTTTAATATATACAGAACGAAAAAAACCCATATTGCTGAACACACTGCCATTTGACACCAATGGTCTTTCGTTTTCAACAAAGTAAAACTTTTTTTTTTCCAGAGTTATAACAAGACTTACTTATTACAGTTTGACTGCACTCGAAGTTGGAAGCATAAGAATATAGAAGAAAAAACCTGTTTATGTTATAGATGTATGAGAGAGTTTTATAAAGGTAACCATCACAGCAGCAAGACATTCAAGATGTTAAAACAGTGGAGAAATTTCAAACAGGGTCACTGATAGACTTTTTGCAATAACCCAGTTCTACTTTCCCCAGGACTTGAATAGAGGAAGTTTTCAGGCAATGTCAAAGCATAACCTCTTAAAAATAGTGATGCTTCTTGATTGCAATGACTCCAGGACTGCACTTTATGCACACCTGGAAAGAAATAAACCCCTTCAATTCATCTACTGTACAGAAGCCACACAAATATCGGTATCTTGGGCAATGTCTACATTTGCTTCACAGTTTAAGATTTCGCCCCTTTTCTTTTTCTCATGTTACATCTCATTCTCTACATCACATTTCAGCCCTAACTTATTTTTTCTCTCTTATCTCTGATTCCACCCCCTTCCCATTTTTCTGTCATCAATAGGTTTACAAGTTCAACAATTTTCTTCATATTCTGTCATTTACAAATCAAAATAAATTTTACAAAATTCTGTGGTGGTGGGTCCACTGAGTCTAAAAAAGCCAGGGATTTGTATCTCTTAATATTTTGCTGGCATCACCAAAGGAAAAATCATACTCCATATGGTCTGCCACAGACGTAGAGCACCCCAGAAACTTCATCCCTTGAAAGACAACTATTATCCAGGCATAATCCCCATCATGCTAGCAACTTTCGTAACAGCACCATAAAATTCTAGCTTTCATCAGTATCCATGTCTGCCCATTTCATTTTCTTGCTGGTCCTGCATAGCCACCATTGGTCACTGCATCCTGTCTACAGCTTCCGAGAGTTCACAGGACACTTCAAAACACCTGTCTCAGTGAAGACGCTTGGGTTACTGCCACATTGAGGACACGAGGCTTGCAGGAAGAAGAGCTTCTCAATACATACATATGTCTGAGCATAGCTGTATCTACTCAAAAGATAGCAGCACACTTGCCTTAAAAAAAATCCAGCAAGAAACCAAACAAAACCCATCCCAACAACTCTGTTTAAAAAGGTGTTCAGGAAAGACAGCGTCTCGAACCCAGTAGCCAGCATCCAGAGTTAAAGGAATTTCTCCATTTCCTTGACAATACACTGTGGACCGCAGAAAAAACCCACATGGGAATGGGGAAGGATTTCTGTGAGGCTGTGTGGAACCTCCCTGCTTCAACTCCTGGAAACCGTCCTCTAAATTTTCAGTCTGTGTTGCTCCTGCTATTTGAACGGCCATAACACCACGGACTGATACTGGGCATGTATTCTGTATTTGTTCTTGTGCCACTTTACGTCTTCAAAAGTTTCCTTTTTTTCTCCTTGACATATTTAAAAGACAGCAGTAACATCTTTCTGATTATGCTGGAGTAAATGCGCTCCGCTTCCCCAAACCCCTTCATTTTCCTTCACAGTGTTCTGTCCTTCCACTAAACCTGCTTATGCGTTTGGCAACATTTAATTGTCTCAAGTCTCAATGGGTTAGCAATCTGCGAGCGCTGCATTTCCCTCGCTCTAAAGCAACTCAGTTTTTCATGATTCTTGATAAAAATTTGTTTAAATTCCCTTAATGGCAGTTTGTATTAATGGCAATAACTTTTGTATGATTTTCAGGGAGGATGAAACTGAGACTTTAGCATGTTCCTTCTAATGACCCATGGTCTGAAGAATTCCCACTCTTTACAGTCTGTTTTAAATTCACCGAATTACAGACAACTTTTCATGTTATTTAATCAGCTATGACTCCTCATTAATTTACTTCCACTGAAGTAATTCGGATGGTAACTGAGACAATTTAAAAATGTTGCTTGCTAATGACTGAAGTCACAAGTCCCTGCCTACTAAAACAGATGTCAGAAAGAGATATAGCAACACCCATCAGCTTCTTCTTTAAATTTGCTGGAATCCAAACAAAAATATGGGGGCAACAGCCCGTCCAGGGCTCAGACCTGCCAGTAGCTGCCTTGAAGACAATAAGCAAGCTGAAGGACTGGAAGCTGCAGGAGCTTAGGAAAATAAAACATAGGCTCTAGGCAGCACTCGCAGTGGGCTGGTATCACAGCTCTCAGGCTTTCTGGAGAGGACCGACGTGTTCTGTATCTTTAGAGAGCTATTTTAAAACAGAACAGTACTCTACTGTGCTGAATTCCATAATCAAGAAAACTAAGTACCAGAATAATACTTTTCATATATTTCTCAATACTTTTCATCCCATGGACTTTAGGCTTCACAGAGAAAAAGATAACAGCTCATGCTATCAAAACCGAAATGCTGCTGTATTTTATAACATTTCTTGGTACAACTCTGACAAAACCCCAGCTCACGTTGTCCAGTCTCCATATAAAACCAACTCAGTTTTGAGCATTACCTTCTCCTTTCCAAGACATTACTGATTCTATGCTCAGCGAACTTTTTTGCAATAGGCTCAGTGTTGTTTTCATCTGCCTCTGGAGGCCAAGATGATAAGAAACAAGTATCCTCTTCTGCATATTTAGAGACTCCGTGGTGGAAATATGTACTATTATGACACTCCGGGCTCCTAAATAGAACATCAGGAGCTATGATCTGAGAAGATTTTTGACTGAGTCAAAACCACTTCAGTGGTTCTTTCCCACTGAAGCCATGGGAAAGAAAAGGTATTATTAAAAATATTACTGTGTTAACCAAAGAGTGGCCACACCACTACACACCATGAGCAGTTGAAAGTCTAGGCATCACAACATAGAAACCACTGCCACTAAACTTTTTTTTAAGAGATCTGAGAAGAAGAAAATTTGAAATAACCTGCAGCTCTCTAAATATCCCCTAAAGTTCTTTTTCCACCTGCCTTAAGATTACTTTACCAGCCTTCTCTTGCTGATGAGGTCTACAGCAGACACCTACTGCAATACCAGCCATACCGATCTGTCCTTTGATCTCCACCCACAAGCTCCACTGGTTTGTCACTTCACCCAAGACTCCATCCACTCAAAACACGCCTTTGCACAGACCATAGCCCTAAGGTAGGTCATCTCAAACCGGCATCTTGTTAGCACCTCAAGGTACTTGCGTCTTGTATACAAAACTGGGTTCAAGATTAAGGATCTGCATCGTGTTTATTACAGAAGAAAGGGATGAGTGGGCCAGACATGCTGAACTTTCTTCGACTTGCCCCTTCTTTGGTTAAAGAATCCTGAAGTTATGATTTGCTGCCACTCCTTTCAAATACACCTGCCCCATAGTAATTCCAGGGAAGGAGTAAGTTCTTTTCATTAGAGAAAAATGGGAACACGTCTGGGCAAATGGAAAAGTTTCTGTAGAACCGATTTCAGTGAAATACAATTAAAATGGTTTTATTCAATTGTTACTCATATTATAGAGTTATTAATTCTACACATTAGAAATCAAAGCCTTTAATGTGAACTACTTAGCTAACAATCTGTTAAATTTATCCTAGAAAGCCACAGATTTTCTATCTGTCTGTTTCCAAATTTAAATTAATAAACAAGCAAGACTCTGTTAATACAACTTTCATGATGGGATGCAGGTATCTATGTTTGCATCCAACATGCACAAAACTCACGATCTTACACACTTTTAACCTACCTCCTCCACATGCTTCTTGAATTTTGTTTTGTTGTATTTAACTTACATTGTACACCATGATAGGATAATATTAAGATATAATTTTAAAATGCACCTTTTCAAATATGTCACTAAACTAATAGAAAATTTATATTTAAAATTTTCTCATTTGTTTTAGAAACAGTTTTTTCAAGTAAAATATACCCTAAGACACAGATATATAAAACTTCATTTTCAAACAAGAAAACAGTGCACTTTAACAGTGCGATGCTCAGTGTCTCACAGGGAACCACCTGTCATTATATACCAAGATGCCCATGTCTTGTTCTTGATTTAACTCATTCATTATACCAGGTAGCTGTGCAAACCACAGACTGCTTCACATCCAGCTTTGCAATACCCTGAGGTATTAGCTGGTATTTACCTCTTATTTGCAATGGCATGTTAATGATTAGTTTACTAAGTGCCTATAGCAAAACTTGGTAAAAAAAGGAATGTTTCACATCTTGACTTAATAACATCCCATTGAGCTGGGGGTTTTTTACTTAGTTTTACAAATTTAGCTGAAAATCGCCCGTCTTTAGACCATCTGTGTGCAAAGATAAGTAATGCAAGAGCTCTGCAAGGACCCCAACACCTCCCAAAATATACTAAAACCCCCCTCCCAACCCTACCAAAACACAAAAAACCTAACCCCCAAATTCCAAAGTTCTGGTTCACAACGAATTCCTTTAAGCTAAAGACTTCTATCTGGTGTTTTAAGTTAAGTCATCTAAGCAAGACTTTGACGTGTAACTTAATTTCTTCAAGGTAGAGACGCAGTACCAATTGCTTACCTGACTCACACGCAAACGTCTTTGATGTCTCATCGTGAAAGATAATTGCCACTGCATGCTTCTTTGTCTCTCGAGGCAATCTAGTTATGTTTTTGATATTGTGCAGCTCAGTTACCTTAAAATGAAGAAAAGTATTTTAGGCCAGTGTATAAATAGTACAAATAAAAATATTAAACATAACTACTCAATTTTTACTATAATCTGGTTTTTTCCCCCCTAAGGTTATTGACATTTATAAGTTTTTTAATAGATAAATATAATAGGCAGAGTCTAAAGCTGTAAAATTTTCTATAAAATGTTCTATAAAACATGTCTCTCTATAGAAGTTCTACCTGGAAACACAGTTTTTATAGTGACATCAAGACATCCTTGTGATTATTCTACAATATATTTTTCAATTTTTATTTTTGTACGACTTTGATGAGTTTCAGAGTCTCCTTCAGAAAAATAACCTAATGAAGGAACAAGTCTTTTATTAGTTACGGTAAGTAACTCAGTTATCATGTCAATTAGTACCACTACATATGTAAGGATAAATCTTCTGTCTTTAAAGTGTAATTGTCACCCTCATAAGAACTCTACAGTTTTATTTTATCAACAAAAATTACTCTTGTAGCAAATTTACAGCATAAACAATTCAATCTTTTTCCATTTTCCTTTGATGCAAGGGGATAACTACAATTAACACAACCACAAGAAAAATATGTTTTTACAACCAGAGCTAGTAGCACAGTATATTAAACTGCTTAATACTTCAGATTACAAAATCTTTTTCTCAGTTTCTTGGAACTCTGAGCAAACTTTATCTGCTAACAGTTTGCTTTTCCAGGCAGGACATCTGCCTCAGGCAGAATTAATTTCTTAAAAATGTCATCCATGTGAGTTTGGCCATCTATGACAAGTGGAAAAAAAATGGACTGAATGGCAGGGTTTTTTTGTTTTGATTTGTAATTCTTATGCTCCCTGTGTATAGCTCTAGCAATCCTTTTCATATGCTGGAAAGAATGTTTTTTAACAGATTTTATATGGTGCAGTAGAAAAATGGAACATGTTGAAGCAAAGACATTGCAAAAAAGATTGAGAGCAGATGAGCAGTGAGAGCCATCAAGAAGCCGGGG
>NW_010420170.1:0-20835 GCF_000710305.1 Buceros rhinoceros silvestris
TATTAATGTCTTAAATTTTCCAGTTAGTGTTAAACAGCTAATGCCTGTTGCACCACTTGCAGCAAAACGATCAGTGTGGTTGTGCTGAGTGTATTCTGTACTACCACGAAGTTTAAGTTCATAGCCGTGTATTTCCTTACTCGTGAGACGCTTCTGCAGCAGGTTTATGGTGCTGTGCATGTCTTTGTGGTGCTCGTAACCTTCTGTGTAGTTTTCTGGAGATAATACTTTCCACCATACTGCTAGACAGCTTGTTCCAGGAAAAACCCGGAGTTGGTAGAAGTTTGAGAGCGGTAGCAAACTCTTGCTCTTACTGAATTCCTATTAAAATATTTTTTTTAAATTTATTTAATAGGTATCTGTAATGACAGAAGAGCAAAGACTGACTAAATATTTCTTTAAATAAATGATGAACAATGCACAGACGATCTAAGAATATAAATGCTCCCCTGGAAGGTAAAGAAAATGAGAGCGGATACACTGAAGATAAGGAAGAGGCCCCCTTCGCTGGTCGGTCCAAAGACCAGAAGATTCGCAGAATGAGCAAATCGAAAGTTGTAAAGGCGGCCAGGAAGGAGAGTTTAAGTGGTGGGAACCAGGCGCACTTGCAGGGATGCACCCCGAAATGCCCCGAGGGCCTGCCGAGGGAATTGCAGCACTGCAAGGAGAATCTCGTCTGCTCTCTGTTTGATGAATGCAGTTTTGATCAGCAGGCAGGGAATGTGGCTGGTGAGCAAACCTTGCCTTTAAGCTGTAAAGACAATGTTCTGGGGAGTGGACCTGTGTCTTCAGGTCGTGAATGCTACTTGACACCTACTAGGGACAAGGCAGAAGAAAACCCTGGTGGTGGAGCATCAGGGAAACAAACACCTGTTGATTTTGCGACTGGAACAGTGGCCGAGTTCTGGATGACTCCAGAAAGGCTTAATGAACTCTCTATGGGTAAGGCTGGAGTGCGTAATGACTGTCATCCTTCCCAGAGGGACCTCTGGGGATCCTCTTGTCCCAGGGTAGTTTAATGGAATACAAACTTGCTTTTAGGAAGTTAATTTGCTTGGGCTCAGGAAGGTTTCTTGAGCTGAGCAGCTAACTTTGGATGTTTACCTAAATAGTATAAATCACTCTTAGAAAGAAAAAAATACCATTTGAAAGCTTTAGGTATTCTTACCAAAATAATTCTCTTCTTGTCCCCGTTTCAGAGATGACTCCAACATCATTAAAATGTAGACGTGGAGCAACAGTTGGAATACGGGGAACACCAGAACACGAGAGCCTTATGCAATTCCTCGCCCAGGAGAGAAGCAACAGGGAAAAAGAAGCTTTTACACAGGTGAGTCTTCCCATTTAGGTCACACCAGGAATAGCCGTCTGCTGGCAGAAGGAAGGCAAGTCTCTGGGAGAAGCCAGGAGAAGGAGTTTTTACCAAAGAACTGAAGTTGCAGCCAGATTAAGTACATGACTTGCTTCTCTGAATTCGTTTTATGCCAAAGTACAAATACAAAGTGGAAGTCTCCTGAGGTTAATCTTGTTTTAGCAGGTTAGTCCTTTTGAACACGTGAGCAACAGATCGTTGAAGGACAGGAGAGATGCCAGTCAAACATCTTGTCCATCGGTACACGAAGCTGAGGAGGAGACTGGCTTCTCTGGCCGGTCTCGGGTGGACGGTGCTTCCCAGGAAGCAGGCTCTTGTAAGTTGACTGTATTTCTGGTCAGCGATTCACCTTAACATCCACTCTTCCTTTAGGCCAAGAAGTACAAAACTGCACAACTTGTAGGGAGGAAGTAGCCTTTATGGGAGGAGCTGAAAGGTGGGGTAGGGCCTCCCGGGTGGGGTGTTTGCAGTTTGATTCTGATAGAAACAGCAAGCTCAAACTGAGACACAGGCTGGGAGTAATGGTGTAGAGTTTTTCGTAATTTTGCTAGTCAGACCGCTTTCAGGGGAGAGTGTAGCTGAGTAGATTATGCCTGCGAAGGAGAGAGGAATGTTAATGTACAGAGTCCCTTTCTACATTAGAGAATACATTTATTTTTTCCCGATTTACGTGCATGAGAGAGAAATTCTTATGCAGAAGATCTTCTCCTTCACACAGTGCGCCCTTTTTACTTGTAGATTTCTCAAAAATATGGAACCTACAATTACAAATGTAATGCACAATGATAGCAGAAAATCAGAAACGGATTTTACTGTAACGTTGATGCACAGGTGCTGTGGAGCTTTGTACATTTATACAGTAATCATGTTGCTAATATTAAAGTCTTCACATTTTTACTTCAGTCTTTAATTGTCATATCTGTCTACTTGCTCTGAAGATCTCAGGTCTGACCACATCAGTGAAGGCACTGGAAGTGATGTTGTATCAGATCTGAGCAGAAAGAAAGTTAGTTTTGCAGAAGAAGCGAGCCTGCAAATATTTGATAAAAACAAACCACCTTCCACCCCGCTGGGGCTGGGGAACGCCCCACTCGGCGAACACACGCAGAGCGGCTCCCACCCACCATCTATACTGAAGAAGACGCCCGTGAGGCAGCGAATGGATTGCAGGAAGGTTGGTTAGCTGGCTACCGTGAGGTGCTAACGCTAAGGATGAACTTCTGCAGTGGTTACTGAACTACTGCAAGTTGAACCGTGGTTAAAGACACTTTTTGACTAATTGATGTGCACCGAAATAATTGAACACTGTCTCTGGATAGCTGTTTGCTGTTTGGTTGGCTTGGAAGCTTTGTTTGAAGCTTTCATGTTATGGAAAGATCCATGTGTGTGTTGCTGAGTTGTTTTCATTTAGAAAACAAGCTGGTTTTTAAACAGTAGGACTGGTTATGAAATCTTGCTTACAGAAGAAGTTAATTTCATGTGATTCGTACAAGGACGGTATTTTAATGAAATGGTGTTGAATAGATGGTTGTGTCACTTAAATTTGATAGGAATACTCGAACGATGCAGTTGACGGAGGAGGACGTGAATCTCTTGCAGTCTCCAGCTGTGCATCACAAGCAGGTCAGATTCCCCTTTGGGTTTTTAAATAGGCGGAGCTTTACGTGGGGTCATAAGGTGCTGGTAAACCTGCAGAATGATATTCATTAACCACCACTGAAGTAGCTCATGTGTGGCATCCTACTGCACAAAGTGGAAAATAAGGTTGCCAAGGAAAATAACGTCTATTAAAAAGACAAAAATCCCCCACCAAACTTTTCTTTTTCCTAAATTCGTGATGCTGTGGTAAAGCCATAGTGAAGACTCTGGTTGAATCCACGGGACAGGGAAAGGTGGTATCTTGCGGTTTGGTTTAGGAGGGGGGTGGTCGTTTTTTAAGAGATGGTTAAGGCCCATAAAAAGTCCTTGAATAGTCCCTGCTCAGTCTATGTATTTTATTACAGCAGAGGAAACTGACAGACCTGGCTCTGAAAAGCCAGAGGAGAAAAAAGTTATTTCTGGAGAAGTTCTAAGCCCAGAAGTACTTCACAGAACTTCGCCTGCACATACTCCGTTGCGCAGAGGAGCAAGGCCAGTCTGTCACCCAGGACCACAGAGCAACAGCCCTTTGGCACAGCCAGGTCTCGCTGAAGAACCACTACCCCAGCCCCTCTGGGAGTGCAGTGATGTAAGTTTTTTTGTTCATTATTTAAACTGTGAAACCAGCCTCTTAGTCTTTGTGAATGTTCAATTTTTGTTGTCTTTTGGGGTTTTTTTCCCCCCAGTCTGCTTGGTTTTGAAAAGGAATAGCTAAGTATTTTGATAGAGTCTGCTTGGAGCTTTAGAATGACATTGAGAATGTTTTCTCTTGCTTTCTGAATTCTAAATTGCGTTAGACCTGTAGAGCTGTGTTTCCAGTTGAGTACTGGTAGCACGAGGAATGCTTTTCACTTGGCTTTTTCACGTACTTTTGGTTCTGTGTCTTTTTTTGCCTTAGATAGCAAAGGAGCTGCTGCATTCTTTAAGAAAAAAAAAATAAAGTCACCTGGCCGTTCCAACCCCAACTGGAGCAGATGGTTTTCAGTGTATATCTGGTATAGTGTATTGCCAAAAAGATTTAACTTTTTTTTTTTAAAGGAATGTGGTGAGACTCTTCAAGAGCTGAAGAAGGGACCTGTTTCTGCACAAGGCCTCTTACCCATTGAAAATGCCAATGGTAACCCCAGCTTGTGTTTTTGTCTTTAGATAATGCACCTCTGTGTCTGAAAAATGAGAAATGACACAGGGCGGGTTGGTTGGTTTTTATACAGGGAATTTGTCTTGATTGTTCTAAAGTTTTAGCGCACTTGCTTTCTTCTGAAGATCTCCGCAGAAGCTGCGGTGTTCACCTGTTGTTTAGGTTGACTGGCTGTTATTTGACCTTGAAGGTGGCTGATCCAGGTGGAATTCCTGCTTTAAGTAACTGGACTGTCTCGACTCCGATATTGTCGTTCGGATGTTTTTAAAACAGCAAGTCAACAACAGCAGTTGGAAGGGGTTGTTTTCTTCTGTCTTGTAAAGCAATCTTAAGTTTTTATCTTGCCACGTTTGATAGAACTCAAGACTAAGTAGACTAAACGCACTGTTCATAATGTTGGAAATTATGTGGATAATTTCCTCAGTGTGATTAACTTTTTGTGTTGAAACTGAACCAGTATTTTTATTTTCTTCATCTGTAATAGCAGAAACTGCCAGATCTGATATGGTACAAACTCGTTCTACGAAAAGAAAGGTGAGTTTCTTCAGTGATGATTGTTCGGAGTTTTTTTAAACTTCTTCAGACAGAATTGTTGTCTTTTAAACCTTCTGATGCTTGTAAGAGTTTTTACAGCCTCAGGTGTGAGGGTCATATATCCAGGCATATGGAATGGCCTCATGTTTGTGCAGGTCATTGTCATTTTTAAGTGAAAGTGGCTTTTAAACAAAACGCACACGTTTTTTAGTGTTTTAAACACACACATGCACCCCAAGCACTGAATGTTCCTGTTCCTCAGCAGCGTAGCACCATTTCAGAGAGGACTGATTTTAGCATCTCAAGAGCCACAAATCCTAAGAGTGCTAAAGATACTAAAAATCCAAAAGAGAACAAGTTTCAAAGACAAAAGAATGTAACTGCATCTGCTGCCAAAAAGAAACAAGTAAGTGACAGCTCACTCCTTTGATTTAAGTTTTTAGATTAATTTGTAGATGACAGAAGAAATGGAGCCTTCATTTTAGGCAAACTGATCGTTATCCATCAAAATCCAGTAATGGGGTCACTTGTTTGTTGGAAAATATTGTACAGGATCATTAGAATTCCATTGTGCTCTATACAGTCTTCTCAATCTTTTCAGAAAATAAAACGTTCAAGCTGTGGGAAAGGAAGAAAGAAAAAAGTAAAAAAATCTTCACATTGGGGAAGAATTTCAAAGAACCCTCTGCTCAGCCCTATCCCTGAAATTCCGGAGTTTTTATCTTTTGACTCAACTCAAAACTCACCAAAGACAAACGAATTTCTTTCAGGTAATGTGGTTTTTTAGGGGTTTTTTGCCTTGCTCTTTCTGTTTATTCTAATTTTTTATTTCGACAGGTACCTAAACCCCCTGCTGGTAGTTATCCTGAGTTGTGTGTGTGGGTGAAGAGCCCAGTACACATTTCTTTAATTGCCTCTGTAATAGTAGAGTCCCAGAGGATCTAAGAGATTAACAATCTCGAACTGGATAAATTTTTGGACTCCTGTATAAAGCTGACCAAAAAAAATAAGCCTCTCTGCACTTTGTCTGGATACTGATACTTTCATAGTCTTTAAGTTGGGCGTGAAGAGTTAAGTGATGTGCAGGAGCTTCCTGGAGTTTTTTCACTAGTTATCTGGAATGATTGTTTAGAAGGTGACTTTTATGTCAGTAAAATACTACAAAACATTTGCGTAATATTTCAGAAAAGCTTTTGTGCATTCACAAGTAGAGTCAAGTAAGCACATGTTTGTTCTAGTTCTTATTTTTATGCATTTTTAGGTAATACCAAACCCAGCAGTGATTGCAGTGATGTTCCACAGAAGCCAGTGGCTCGAAGAACGAGAAGGAAAAGCATCTGTGCAGTTTATACGTGTGCAAGCTCTGAGGACCTGGGCATGGTCGAAGCCGGCAGCTCCTGTGGGACAGTGTTGGAGGTGTCCTGTGGTGATCCGAAGTCTGCTGCTGACGTGGATCATAAGGTAACCGATATGCTTAAGGATCTTGCTAGAAAACAAGCCAGCATTGTGCTTGAAGAACAATATTACGAAAACGTAATATTTTGGGGAAAGGAAAAACATCTAAGAGTGATGAAACACTGGAACAGGCTGCCTGGAGAGGCCATGGGGTCTCCGTCCTTGGAAGCAGGTGCTCAGAACTCACCTGAACAGGGCATCAAGCAACATAAGTTTGGCCTCACGTTGGAGCAGATTCCAATATGCAGGATTCTGCACTGGGTGGGGCGGGTGGGGGTTGAGAATGACTAGACTTGGTGGGGAAAATAGGAGCAATTATTTAGTTGTCAGCTGCTTGAAACCATTTTTTTGTGGATTACCTTTTGCCTGTATTTTAAAAAATTTTTTTTGTTTTTCAGTTTTCAAATGCTGTGTCTGATGCAGAGAGTGCTTTTGATCCATCTGACTATTTCCAACAAGGCAAAGAGACTGCATGTATGAGAGAGGCAAAAGAAAGTGGTTCCTTGAGAGAAAACAAGAACTTAGATGGAAATTCCCTCAATAAGGTAGAGTGCCTAACCGGACTAGAACTTCAGGAGCAAGAGGACACCAGTGTGCAGGAGGGTGCCCAAAGAACTTGGAGTCCACAAAAAGATTCTATAAGAGACAGTACAGCAAGAAGAAGAAGAAGAAGCAGTAGTGCCAACTCTGTTGAAACATGGGGAATAACTGGAAACAGTCTTCCAGATTCTTCCATGTTAGAAGAAGTCTTCTCTCCTCAGCTCTTAGAGCCTTTTAGGAGAAGGAGCAGTAACAGTGGTGAAAAAATGGTGAGACGCAGCATGAGATTACATAAAGATACAGAACATGAAGGACTTGCATGGTTTCCAGTGCCCAGTGAGAGTCACGAGAAGCCTCCCCTGCCAACTCCTGCTTGCAAAAGCAGAACAATGCTGGGAGAATCTGAGAATGTTCACTGGAGAGGAAAGAATCTCATCCAGTTTTCAGCACTGGGGAAGGAGAACGCTGGCTCGGTTCATCCTGCTGATGGTCCTTGCAAAAGATGCAGTCGGAGAAGGAGCTGTGTATCCACAGCTCAAGAAACTACAAGGTCTCAAACCCCGAAAAGGAGAAATTCTGTGTGTAGGAAGGACAGAAGTAACCGAAAACTCTGTGAAGAAGTAGCAATACCTCTTGAAGGAAACTGTGACGTTAATGAGGTTTCAGCTACCTCTGATGTTCTGAAGTGAAGGTCAGTGTTAGATTCTTACGTTCTCTCTCTGAAGTCCTGTTTTCTTCTCTCTCCCACTTACATTTCCTTACTTATTATTTCCTTATTCATTTTCTGGGTAACGTAGAACTGATATTACTTGTCTTGGTGCTTAAAATGCCTCAAGATAGAACTACGTGGAAGGCCTAGCTTGGCTCAGAGCATTGCTCTGGTAGACAGTCCTGGCAGCTAACCAAGAGGATAAACAATTTTTTTCTGCCACGATGAACTGAATTTGACATCGCCTCTATATTTTAGACTAGATCCTTTCTTTCATGTTTTCACATTTAAGTGCTGGCTACAAAACAATAGCAATTAAACACTGCTAATAGTATGAAAAACTTGACAAATGACTGATTTTCTCTCCGACACCAAATTCAGTCATTTCAAGAAGGTAAAGATTTTTTTTTTTCTCAGCTGGAAGGATTGCTCTAGGGGCTGCTGAGTTTTGTTGCAAGATACAGCTGTAAGGCAATACACAAAACTGAACTAACGTTTACACCTGCATTCGTCTGCGTGTTGTCACAGTCTGGCGATTCCTGGTGTTCAGAGAAGTGTTTGTGGTCATGGTACCTGCACAGTTTTGGGGGATTTTTGCCCTTGACACTCACTCGTGGGTGTTAGGCTGCGTGTGTTCAGTAACCCGTCTTGCTCCAGGTGAAGCTGCTAAATGGAGACATGTCAGCAAACGTGTGACTTCCAGCTGTTCTAAAAAGAGAAACAAATGTCATAGTTCGAAAGCAGGGTCTTGGTGACAAGTTCCATTCTTGGCAGTTGGGAGTTGACAGTAATCCATATTTTGCTGATAGGGCTTTTTCCTTTCTTGGAAAGAACAGGAATCAAGCTTAAGATTTTGTTATTTTTGAAGTTTAATTGAAGTAGGTAAAACATGAAGTTGTCTTCAGTAGTTAAACCGTGGTGTTGTAAAGTACGCCCTTCCAGCTAGAATTGCTTGAAGTGTCGTTTCCCATGTGCTTGATCATTCCTTATGAATTGCTTTTGAAATCTGCATGAATTTTATTCCAGATTTCAAAAAAGTCCTGAGAAACCCCTTGAGATTCTCTGCAAATAAGAAAGAAATCACTTCTGGCTTGAAGGGGAGGAGCAGAACGTGGGGAAGCTGTTACCATCTTCTGGAAAGACTGCGTTACCTTCTGGGCATGAGCAGGGGTAGGGTTAAGTAAGACTAAATTTTATGTTAGAAAGAGTTAATGAACCGCTGTCTGGTGTGAAGGTTGGTCATTTAAAAAAAAAAAACTTTTATAACATTAATTTAAAAAAAGTAAATTGGGAAAGGAAAGTGCAGCATTTATCACACAAAGCTATATCTCATTTGCGGACGTTTCCAGTCTTCAGTGCATGTGTACTAAACAGAGTGCATTTTATTCAGTAGCTGAGCTGTCATCTTACTCCTCTCATTTTTCTAGTTTGAACAATGTAATAAAAAGTGAAGACTGTAGGTGGTCTACTGAAACATGTGCTATTGCCTTCATTTTTCATACTGTTTGGTTTCAGCCATAGTGAAATACCTGTGCCAGCTTGGAGGAAATAGCTTTCTGTTGAAAATGATCTCTTCTGTGACCTTGTTTTTAACATTATTGATGTGGAATAAAATATTTTATGTACTTGGCTGCATTTATAAAGCTTAAAAGCAATCAGAACAGTTTCATTTTTATGCATGTATTACTTTTCTCTACAAACAACATCAGTTTTTCCCAAGACAAAAGAACTCCTAAGACAACTTGAAAGAAACTTCACTACTTAAATGCTTTTCTTCTTATGCTGCTTTAGAAACATTACTGAAGTTATCCAAACAGTTTCTGCATTGTTTTATTTTGGGGCTTGCGTTTGTGTCACAGTGGGCCGTTATGGCAATAGCAGTACGTGGGTTTGCCAGGAGAGGGCAGGCTGACATGAGCTTATGGCTGGAACTGAGTTTGGAAGCAATAGCATAATGTACAAAATCTGTGACGAGCTAACGATAAAATCTAAAACTGCTTGAGATTTAAAGTAATAATAGCTGCTACTTCTAACATGAAAATCAAAATAGCAACTGAACTACACACTGAAATTAATCTCAAAGTGAAACGTTTGCACTGTGTTCAGCTCGGACTGCGCTCTCAAACCCAGACAAGCACTACAGCTGCTGCTGAGATGTTAGGGTTTACCTAAGAGCTTTTAGATAACAAATCTAGTGATGAGTGAAACCTTTGGAGACTGGGTGTCAGATGCTGAACACCAGACATGAATAGTCAGGTCAGTAAAGAGTTGTCCTAGAGGAAGAGGCAGTGAACTAGTATGTATGATACCAGAGGGTCCTCTAACATGCTGCCTAGGACACACTTTCGGTGACGTTGCTGTCCTGTGCATCAGTCACAGCAGCACTAGAAGACAATTCTCCCTTGAGGTCTCTCGAGTGGATAGGCTAAAGTGCTCTTTAGATGTGAAGTGTAAGTCAAGTCAGAAATAGAAGAGCAAGGGTAAGGAGAGGAAAACAAAGCTTGGCTTTTCCTCCTGGCACAGCTCAGTTGAAGAGGGTTGTCAGGAGGTAGTTGCAGATGTTTGGCAGTTGCATGGCTTGTGTGAGGGTGAGGTTGGCACCCACAGAGAAATAAAGAGGTTGTAGTTAACAGGACTTAATCTGAAGAGGATCTGAGGGGAGACAAGTCTTCAATTATGCAGAAGGTTGTTGTAAGGGAGGGGGATAATAATCTGTTTTCTGTATCTGTACTGAATGGGACAAGAAATAATGTGTTTAAAGTGGAGAAAAATGTCTCTGTTAAACATTAAGAAAGAGTTCCAGCAGCAGAGATAGTTGAGCATGGGAATACATCGCCTTGGGAAGTTGTGGAATTGCCATCACTGGAGGCTTTTAAGAACAGATTAAACAAATATCTGTCAGGAATGACATATGATCCTTCCTAGGGGTAGGGATAGGGCCTGGATGGCCTCTGGAGGTCTCTTCTGGCTGTGTTTTCTGATTGCTAGAGATTAGGGTTGCAAGAGGTGATTTGGGACTTGCCTAATAGTTAAGACCTGAGATCGAATCTGTCATGGAAAGGGGAGCTGGAGGACTGCTAACACTGGGGCTGTTTAGCATGGGAAGGACCTGGGGAATTTGGGAGAGAGCTTGTTGTGCAAGGCTAGCAGAATGGTCGTAGTACTCGAAACATTCAGATCTCCTTTGACTCGCTGCTCTTCCTTGGAAGAGAATCTTTGTAGACTCCTGAAATAGTGTAACCTGCAACTTGTTGGCCATGCCATTACACAAGAAGTGCGACTAGCGGAGTGACCGACGCTGTTGGGCTTTCAGATCTGCTGTTCTAAACCTGAGTTAACGTTAACCTTTGAATGCCCAGCAACATCACCATCCCTATTCAATCAACAGAAGAACTTTCTGAAGGCCCCTCTTGTCTTTGTTGGCACTTTGGGGTGCAGGGGCTGAAGTAAAGGTATACTGTGTGCAAGTGCAGCCGGGTGTCGAACTGTTCTGCGTTTGTGGTTCCAGTGTTCAGCTGGTAACCGCAGCCCTGTCTGAAGCAGATGTTAATGGTGGTCTGTCACATCGGATCAGCTCAGTCGTTCCAACACAACCTGCAGTTCATTTACAGCAAAGTCAGTGGACAGAAGAATGCATGAAGTCAGCAGGGTAAAACTGAGCCGTGTTTTTGTTTGCTTGGTGAAGCGTTGCCACGCAGTGTGTCAGAGCGGGGAGTCGGCTGAGGCAGACTCTGGGTGTGAAGACCAGCCCTTGTAGCCTTCGACTGAAGTCACTGTTTTGACTTTCCTTGTGCAGTACTGAGCTCCACCTCAGTCTGTCTATTATAGAGGCATCTAAATAAATCCGTGGTGTTGGCCAGTCTCTTTCTCCTCTGGTTTCCTCTCCGGACTCTTGTAAGCCCTCTTTAGAGGGTTGTTATAAAGATTGCTTTGTGTTTAGAAGCGCTGTGCTATGTTAAGTGCTGTATTGTATAGACTTTAAATGGCTTCAAGTACGGTAATAGCTAGTGCTCCGAGTACATTGCCCAATAACCGCGTTTAGCAGATTGCCGTGTAATTATTGTGCTCTGACTGACGTAGAGGACAAGTGGTGGGTCCTAGAAGGACTGATTATTTTGCCACTCAGTAGTTATGGTGGTGTTAATAAGTAAGAGTAATTGCATATCACTTTTGTGCAGTCTTTGATAGACTTTTGTCTAGCTGAATGTCTGACAACCAGCAGAGAGGAGTATTTGAAGTTGGAATGAACTTTGCTTGATGTTCGTCAGCTGAAAACATAAACAACAATGATACTTATACTTTAATTGTTCAGAAAGTTTTAAAGGAAAAATGTTAGTATTTTCCAGGAATTATTATATGTCAATATTTTGGCCATAATTAAGATGCACATACATTGCAAAAGTGGAGATGATATGACCAAGTTTTCTCACATGTGAGTTTTCAGAAGTAAAGCAGATTTCTCCGCCTGACACTCATGGTAAGTAGGGGAGAGAAAATAGCAAGAATTGTTCTGCTTTTTTTAAAATTTAATTTGAAAGAGTCAATTGCACATAAAGCTTCATCTAGTCTTCAGCATATTTTTCCTCTTGCTTCTGACTAATTGGGCAATAAAAAGGGATACTGAAACACCGAAGTGTTACATAAGAATGTCACTACTGTGTGTTCATCTAGTTGCTGTTTAGAAGTGCGCTAAAATGTTTGTGCTCTTCTCTTCCTCCTTACTCTGAATCCGGTAGCACTTTCATTGATCACTTAGACCTGGAAGGGCTTTAGTGATGAGCTGATCTATGCACGAGGAAGCAAACAGAACAGGATTGATAGATCTATGTACAGGAAAATGGAGAGAGAAAAAAAATTCATTGAACTATGTCAAGTGTAGCTTAAGCACAAGGAACAGGAGTGGGCAGTGAAAGGAATTTCGTTTTCAAGCTGCTAACAGGTAGGTAAGCAATGGGAATAAATCTAAAAACAAGCTGTAAAGCGTAGCGGGTATTCCTTCAAATTGCACGTTTTTAAAATTGGGAGGTAAACAGTGCAAATCAAAACGTTTCAACTCGAAATAAGGTAAGGTCTAATTTCACCATGTCCCGGTGGGAAAGATGAAGTTGTGCCTGTGACTTATAGACAAGAGGGCTAATGTATAAGTTTTGTAATTAAGTCCTGTAAATTGTGCATAACAGAGCAATTAACTACTTTAACCAAGCTTTGGAGGGGAAGAAGAAAAACCGGTGTGCGCTGGGAATGAGGGCATGGAACATATTCCCTAACTCAAACCTGAAAAACCTGGTGTTAGTCTTGGGTTACTTCCAGTGACCCCTTGACTCCCATCTTCCTGCCCCCTGCGCGGATTTGGAGCTGGTCAGCCATTTTTGTTTTTGGAAGGGAGAGGAGACAGATATAATGAATGGCTTTTATTGTGCAATATTTCAAAACCTTTTTGACTGCATTCGGATGGGATGGAAAATGTTCGACCCTGTGCTGCAGCCAAAATAAATAAAACATATTCCCTAAACCTGGATGTGTGTTTCACTCAAACTGGCAGTAGTTAGAGCTCTACTCTTAAACAAGAATTTAGTTTGACAATTTTTAGGCCTTGTTCAGCTGAATCTAACAGCCAAAGAAAATACTTGGAAAAAAATTAAATAATACACATATTTACAGCTTGCAGGTGGCATTAATTTTTGCGGTTCATAGTATTTAGTTTTAGGAATCTCTGTTAGTTGGGCTATATTGTAGATTTAAAAAAATATTCTTAATTGTCTTTTTTTAAATTAGGTTTTTTTATGAGAATAGTCATTCTGAAGGGAAATACATTTTATGTAGCTCCCTGATGGGTGATAAATAGTTGTGATTCAAGGCTTTAAAAGTTTAGGGTCTACCAAAACCCTAAAAATTCTACAAACACAAAGACCCAGCAAACTAGCAGTAAAACCTTGACAGAAGCCTGTACGAACTGGCTTCCAACCTCACTGAGTTCAGTTAAACACCCTCTTTATGGTGCAGGCTTACTGCTGCATTTTAGATTGCCAGTCAGTTCAGTGAAGACTTTGCACTGTGGAACCAAGGTTTTATTCCATGTTGTTCAACAGGTTTTATAGCTTGAACAATTGTATTTATTGATGATAGTAACTTCATTTAGTCTCTGAATATTTTAACAGTGAAGGACTAAAACTAAATTGCCAAAACAGACCCCATGCCCAGACAATCCCCACCCTGCAAACAAATCTTTTATTCCTCACAATCCTACCCTACAAGGAAAAATCCCTTTGAATAAATAATACACAAAACTCTTAATATTTTTAAGTACATAATTATTTAAAAAGCAAGGCTTTACTTATGATTTAATCATTAAAGAGATCTCAAAGTCTGAAGAGTCATTGCAAGAACAAATGGTGATCATTCTTCGAAAGCCCTAGTGATGTAGGAAACTAAAGCAGCTCGGAATCAGCAAATGGGGCTTTTTGTGTCCTCTGTGGTCTGGGTTTGGTTTTGTGCTATTCTTGAATTAAGTTGTTACTCAGTCTCTTTGCTCTTTGTCTTTTATTTGCCAGCACTTGTAACATCGGGGGTGAAAAATACAGATCTAATGTCACCATCCATTAAATCAACTGAGTTATTCTGAAGATACTTTTGAAGCCATGCTTCACTGTCATAAATAACCTGCCTGTGTCATACAAATGTTTGGACAAACAAACGCACTTAGTTCCATGATCAGAAGGTCAGTAACGCTGAGTTTTGGTAGTAAATAATATTCAGTAAAGCGAATCTATTAAGGTTGTAAGGGAATTCACGTTTGAACTGTGCCTGGGGCATGTTGAGTATCCTCACGTGTGCTATTGAGGAAAAAGTAATTGTGTGGGTACAAATATTAATGATGAATAAAAAGGTCATTTTACTCTCCCCTCAAGAAAAAAAGAATTTTAAGTACTCATGGTTTTGCAAGGAAAGCTTTGTAAGGTTTATGTAAGGAGCAGGTAATGTACATGTAGCTAAACATAGCCCAGGCTATGGAATGTAAGCCTCCAACGTTCACCTGGTGTTTGTCTTCTGCATCTCTCCCACCGCTTGCTTCTGGCGGTAGATAAAGGTCTATTGTCCCTTGCCGAGTTCTGCATCTCTGTGTTCCGCTGCCTTCTGGTCTGCCTCGCTTACCTGGCTCCTCTCTTCCCTGTGTTTCCTCCTCTTGCTTAATACAACGATGTTTGGCTCTTCCTAGTCACAAATGTGACAAGCTGGTTCTCGGAGCCATCATCCAGAAAGGGAAGCAGAGCAGTCGGTAGCCCAGGGAACGTACGTGTGCGCAAGGTACTGTGAGTTAGGCAAATGGAAGCATTGCTGCCAGCAACTTTTTCTAATGCTTGGCATAGCGCCTCTGAATAGAGCCACAGAAAGCCATTGTCTGTGGTGTTAAGTGCCTTGGAATCGCACCTTTGTGTGAGGGTTAAAGAAAATGATAAGGCTGTAGGCAGAATTAAATATGTGGTTTCATGCTGACACACGGGATAGCCAAAGGCTTAAATTGTTCCTCTTATTAGCAGGGAAAATCTCTGCTTCTGAAAATGTCTTTTTTTTCTCATTCCACTAAGGATCAGCAAGGGCTCAGGACCCGGGCTGGGAGTTGAGAAGTCTTAAACTAAACCCTAAAACTTTCCGTTTCCATATTTTTAGCCTACCTTTTTTCTGCTTTCAGTATTGAATGCAGCACAACTAGTATGACCGTGCCAAAAGCTGTTTAAACAATATTAAGATGTTTTCTTCAAACTTCTCCCTAGGAAGATACTCTTTTTCGAGAGGAATGTTTTCCCTGGAGTATTACATCATGAGTTGGTTCAGTTCTTGGAGTAAGAAATTGGACCAAATGGTGGAGAGGGTCTCCAGGGGAAACATACTTATGCTGTTAAGTATTCCCACCAGAAAGCTTAGAAACCGCTTACATATTACCATTCTGTCCACATTTAGCCTTTCACCTTGCTGCAGCTGAACAGAGGGAAGGGGGGCGGTTCGACTTTTTTAAGGAAACTTGAACCTCCTTTGTTTTTGTCATTACATTTTCCCCCGCTCTCATTGTATCTTGTGACCTGAACTCTGGTAATGGAATGTCTCTTTTTTGACAGTGATGCTGCGTAAAGATGCATTTGTTTTGTATGCAAGTTGTTAATGAAATCTTAATTATAAAAATCTTCCTTGGAAACTCTGAATATAGGGAGTTTTGGAGGATTAAAATGAGAGGAACCTCTGAGAAGGCCAGAGGATGGAGGGATTTGGGTGGATTAATGGGACAGCGGCCATATGAACAATGTCTGAGCTCTAACAGTATTGTGTTTCCTCTTGTGTATGGACTGGTTCCCCATCAAAGATGGAGGCACTTGATATGGTTTCCCATATCAAATGAAAATCTCGAAACAAGGAGAAATACACTTCTTTAAATTTAGGAGTGCAGATCAACAGATTTGATTTTATTTTTTTAATATTCTACTCTGTAGAACTACTCTTTGAAAGGCGATACGCTCGCCATTTCACAAAGGTCCACATTTCCTTCTGTAGGCAGTTGAGGACCTAAAACCATATTCCAGGTGCAAGTTGGATTAGCGAAGTTTTGAATTGTTCATCTTAAGTTCTATATGCTGTTACCTTACAGGATATAGAGTGAAAATACCCAGCAGAGTGACAGAGCTCGGGGAAATAACAGCCTGGACATGCATGTCCCAGGGCAGGACACTCAGGTTCACAAGTGGCTTGAATTGGACCATGGAGCAGAATGAGAAAGGAGCCTCCTGTGCTGCTTGGGAGTTGTGTTCCCATTGGTGTTTTGGGCGAACCCCATTCTAGTGCCTGAGATTCGTTTGATGGGCAAAGAAAGGATTTTTGTATCCCAAATAGGTTTTTTTTTTTTGGTGTTTTCTATCACTCTTAAATAACCAAAACCAAGCACAAGTTTTTTTTCTCATTCAAAGGGTGTGATACTCTGCACTCACAAGAGGCTGCAGAGAAGGTCAAGCCTGGCAGATGCTTCCTCTATTCTTATTTGATTTCTAAAAAGTAGGGGTTTAAGTAGGGGTTTTTAAAGGCAAAAATCACAGGCATAATTCAACTCTTCATAACAAGAAGGACCATTAAGCTGGTTCAGCTGCTGAGGGACTGGCACTAAAATTGGTGACTGGGAATTGGCACAGGATTGTAAAAGACTTCTGCCAAAACATACTTAAATTATGTAATCACATTAAAGACCTACTAATTACGCTGTGCACGTTATTGCTCCATTCAGGCTATGAAATCATTGAGTAACCAAGTGTGTAGCAGATAATGCAGGATTGTATGAGCAGAGACTGTTCTGAAGCGGGCTGAAACCCCTGGGAATACTCACACAGCTGCAGGGCTTCTAGGTGAGAGCACCTAAGTGGTACGGCACGAGCGTGAGCTCAGGGCTCAGACCGGCTCTTGGGTTGTCCAGAACCCCGATGCCACCAGCTGTTTGAGTTTCATTTCTGCTGCAGATCAAACTCAGCAAAGTGATAACAGAGCAGGCTTCTGACACGCGGAATTCCAGTACTGCAGCCGATGGGTCTGCAGCGCTTATGCCAGCCCCAGAGCCCGTGACAAGCCGTGTTAGCGTTCGTTACCGTTGGTGCTCCTCCGAGAACAAAGCTCAGCCGTCTGCACAGCACGGTCAGCTCTGAGGCTGGACCACAACTCCTGCCGTTCCTGCTGTTCTCCATGCATGGAGCAGTCCTGCAAGCGTTTCCACTTGGAAATCACCTCTTGTGGAGAGTTTGGAGAATCTTGGGAGTTTGAGACAAAGGATCACCAGCGATGGAGTTGAGACCCTACCAACACTTCTACTTTAATTCACAGACTCCAATTCGAAGCTTGTCCTTTGCAGCAGACTTTTTTTCCCACCATGTCTCCCAGGATATGTGGCTCCGAATACACTTCTGCTTAAACATTCTGGACTCATGAATATTTAGTAGAATG
The DNA here is from genome assembly GCF_000710305.1 of Buceros rhinoceros silvestris. Lineage (NCBI taxonomy): Eukaryota > Metazoa > Chordata > Aves > Bucerotiformes > Bucerotidae > Buceros > Buceros rhinoceros. Next base: position 17,359 of record NW_010420170.1, read on the forward strand.
GCACTTAATCTTCCTGCTGCTCTTAACAAAATGTAAAAAGATATATTTACTTTTGCGTCCTTTCTTGGCCATTTTTTCACTGCAGAACAAACTTTTAAAAACTGATTACACCAGATGATTTAGCGCTAGGGTGAAATAGTCCCTGCTTGATTAAGATGGATGGTAGCTGTATTTGGAGCAATAGTAATTAAGACTCCCATGGCAAGCAAGGAAAAATAAATTAATCTGCTAAGAGCTTACAGGGAAACTCTTAAACTGCAAAGTGTTCCTAAAATGCAAAATTTCCTAACGCTAGTAAAATCTTAATTTATTAAAGCTCACAATTATTAAAATCTGATTTTTCAATTGTTTTTATATTTTGATACTTAAACTTTTAATTTTAAAAATTATTAAGAATGTAGCAGGGCTTTAAGACCTGAATTTTTCAACCCTTTCAGTTGAATCACAAGATTTCTTTAAAATGGGGTGAACTGTGTTCATAATCTAATAGTCTTTTTTACTTGATGCGTGCAGATGACAGACTCTATCACCAGAATATTTCATGTCTAGATTGCCTCATCTGTCCTGGTCAAAATACACTGAACGTGGAGACTGCGTGGTCTGATACACCTTACGAGGACTTCCCGTCCTGAGCTTGTTTTGCTCTTGACATTCTAGATCTCTCTCGATGCTGCACAGTCCTCTCATAGTTTGGTGCCTCGGTTTCTACAGGTGTAGAACGAGGTGTCCACCTCTTGAAGGCAGAGGAAAGGGTGTTTACAGCGTGTGCAACCTTAACACAATCGCTGAGCTATCCCTGTTTTTAACTATTTCTACACCACTTCTATCTCCATGGACAGTGGTGAAGTGTTTAGTGTCTGATGGTCAACCGAGTTAACGTTAGCGCGGTTCAGGTGCAAGGGACAGAAAAGGCCCAACTGATTTAAGGGTGGTGCTACTTTTAGAAGAGAGGTGGCTATTTCAGCTTTTGAAAGTCCTTCAGATAATGTCTTTTATATCTATGATTGATTTATTTGATATTTATGCAGTTGGCAGTGGGATTTGAAATATAACATAAGCACTTCCTGAGATGTCAGTACTCCGATGTTAGTGGTCTGAACAAGGATGTAATTCATATCTGCAGGTGCTTACTCTGGTATCAAACACTTCAATAACATCATGCTTGTGGAATCCGGCACTCCCCAGTGTCCCATTTGTATCCTGATATGCCCACGTCTTTCCTATGTGTGTTTTTCTTTCTTAAGGAGCTCTCATTTCCTTCAATAGGATATGTTTTATTTCATCCTTTTTCCTGCATTTACTCATATTAATGTCACCGCATTCACTGGTAATAGCTCGGCTTGGAAATAACCCGTATATCCCTGAAAACACTGGGCCTGAAATTCAATGCCTGGGATACTTTATTAAGAAAGAATAGATGTTTAACTGAAGGGAGGTAATAATTTCTGTTTGTACTCTGATTTGATCTATCCCGTGAAAGGTGCGTCAGGCATGCTCAGCCCCAGCCTGATGGCCCTCGCTCTGTTCGGTTAGTTAGAGTTGGGGAGCCCTGCGATTAAAGTTTTCTGGGCTTCTCTGCCATGCAGTTTGAAACTGGATGCTGCCAGAAAGGAATTTACGCGTTTTCTAAGATGAAGAGACTGTAGACACCGTTAGGCTTCTCTTACCAGAATTTCTTCAGAATGAAAAGGACAGAAGTCAGGTGATGGGCTCCTGCTGGTGAGCGGGTGCTGGGAAAGGACACCCTCATGCTGCGTGGAGCAGCTGACACTCCCGGGGCTGTATTTGCAGCTGAAAGGGAGTTCTGCTCGCACTTTTTGTGCCGTGAAATACTACCTTTTTGTAACTCCTTTCCCTTGTCCCTTTCCCCCATTCTGCTCCATTTATGAAAAGACCGAGTTTAGTTTACAACCTCTCGAAGTGACAGTAGTCTCTTCACTTCTTTGCAAAGCACATGTGCACGTTTTGTGGGATCTAAGGATACAGTGGTGTGTAAAGAAGCTCTGGTTAGCACTTCTGAAACTGCATTGTTCCTTTTCAAACTGCTTTGTAGATGTAAGTCTTCATAAGCCTCCGAAGTGCCTGACGTGGAAGACGTGAGACTTACAGAGGATATAGAGCTGATTCCCAAATACAGCAGTGGCAGGAGGGATCCCAGCTCAGAAGCTCAAAAATACCACAGCAAGTTTTTTGGTTAGGAGGCCCCTTTGGAGAAGAGTTATGGTTAAATATACTGGAGTGTTCAGTGCATGAAATCTTTTTATTCCCTGTCATTATCTTAGTACAATCAGGAGTGCCTTTTTTATTATTTTTATGGCTGTGCTCATCAGCTGTAGCGTTTCCCGTCCCAATGGGGATTTCCCTGCCCTGAAAAGCTGAACTTCACAGTATCTAGGAGAAACCATGGTTTTTTCCCAGGTGGCAGGTAGTGCAGCTCCAGAGTCTCTAGTTAACAGTGCTCTACTTGGGGAAATTTTACAAGCCATAATCTGTTTGAACAACTCACTTGGGTAAGTTAGTGCCTTGTTGTAAACTCTCCTCTGTAAACTGTCATCTGGGAACCTGTGATGAGGAGAAATGCTACAGAGAGCAGGGTCTTGCTTGCAGCTCGAGCTACCCCTTTTACAAGGCGCAGGATCTGTATGTATACGTTGTACAGTAAAGCCAGCCTAAGTTTAATGTTTGTTTGCAGCATGAAGTGGCTTTTGTTACAATCTGTAACTGGTGGAGTAACCCCACACGTACGGTGGGAGCAGACCCTTTTCTTTTTTATCACCCCGACATTTGTATCGCAGTGTCAGGTAGACTTTTCTTCTGAGACGTTTTTGTGTTAGGCTGCCTTCAAACCGGACTGCTGCAGAGAGAACCCTTGCTGTGTTAGGCTGACTTGGTCTCAGACTGCGGGCGTTGTTCTCGTGGCGCGTCTTTGAAATGCATGAAGGTACCAAATGTGAGTAAGTCCAGGAGAAAAGAAGCCCTGTAAACAGACTTGTAGCCCTGTTGGGATTTGATGGCTGTCATTCAACGAGCCGTGTGGTGACACAGCCAGTGCAGATATAACGGACATCTTGTTCCAAAAGCACTGACTCCTGCTACTTGAAATAAAGAGAATCACTTGAGCTTCAGCTAAAGTACAGGAGCTATGACCTAAAAGGTAATTTATCCGCCTTAATATAGCGAAAGACAATGGTGCGATTACGCTGACCCGTGTTACGGCTGGTAGGATGAGAATGCCCATGTAAGATCGGAGAAGCTCACCCTGTTGGGGGTGATAAGATACTTAATACCCCACAGATGGGAATTGGCAGAGGCATACAGTGTTCGTGTTATTTCCCTCTCACAGTTTATAAATAGCAAAAATGCAATTTCCTGCTTTCACTCAGGGCAGCTGCAAGTCACGCTGGCCTGTGGAAGATGGCCAGGCTGACTCCCGGAAAGCCCAAGTGCCACATTGTCCTGGGTTCAACATGGAGGAAC
>NW_010420171.1:0-3852 GCF_000710305.1 Buceros rhinoceros silvestris
AAAAATCCCAACAACTCATCTACTAGAAATGACAAGATAGGGCAAAATAAGCCTGTTTGTAGAGCTAATGTTTTTCCTGTTCTGTACATTTTAGAAGATTAACAGCCATTGCTGTACAGGAGCATGGCGATGAATACTAAATAGTCCAACCGTAAGGCATTTTGGAAGGAATTCAGTAAATCCAAAGAAAATATACCAACATTGTATCCCGTAACTTTGTTTATTTTTTCCACTGTCTGTAGCTAATATTATGAAAGCAATGGTCCTGACTGTGCAAAGAGAAGACAGTATTTACAGTAACTTGTCAGGAGAAAATGTTTATGGGCAGATACTCTTATTGTTGACTAACTAAACGAGATTTAAGCACATGTATGTACCTTTAAGCACAGGCTTTTTCCATTTGACTCAGAGATCATATATTTCCTTAGTTCATAATCGGACTCCTGTTATTTGCTAAACGCATTTCCTTTCTCTGCTAAGTACAGAGTTCTGTCACCTCGAATCGCACATGCCAGTATCTAGCTAGACTTACAGCTTTTAAATGAGATGGTTTATGGAATATGGTGCTGCTTGACACAAGTGCTTGGGTTCTTACTGCAAATAAATATCTCAGATGTCACTTCAGAGGACTGTTGTAATAGAAGAAGTCAGAAAGACAACTGTTGAAGGTTTGCTTTCAGGGTGGCTATAAGGTATTACGTCACGTTTCTCCCCTAAACTCAGAATTATAATAACTAGTAAATTTCTGCAGGAAGTTTATAGTGTACAAGATGCATTTTTCTTTACCACAAAAAAAGTTACGTTATACAGCAGAGCTTTGAAGAAAATTGTGTAAAATTTTCATTTCTTTGGGACCTTTGAAAATCGGGAGTTTATAATACACATAACAGATATTGGGTTAGAAATTTCTCTAAAAAGAAAACAATGTACAAACCTTTTTAATAAACAATTTCAGTATCTTCAATTGCACATCCCAGAGAGAATTTTCATATCAAGCTTAATCTTTGTATTCAGCATTTGATGTGTATTTTCATAACTAAGGAGGAGATTTTCATCTTTAGGGCCCATTTTTTTAAAAAGAAAGGTAATCCATCAATGGGCAGATTTAGTTTTTTGAATTGTCAGATTATACATTACTACTGTTGTGTGCACGGGAATATGTAGATGGATTAAATACATGTTTTTAATTTTTTGACCATATTTTTCTCTCTGTGTGTTTGTGACCTGATGCATTCCTTCTCCAGCATTTTAAAATATTTTTGATTGCCTGATTTACTCAAGGGTAAAGGAAAGTTTATTTCTGATTCAGCTGTAGGCTGCTTGTAATGGCTTGTAACCCAACTAGAATAAAGTGAAGGAAAATGCATTTGTTTTCAACTTCAAATATTAAAGTTTCTATTTACACCCTAGAGTATCATTTAAATATTCTAAGGGTTTATTTTTATAATACTTCACATTAGGGTAGGAACACTTTTGCAAAAGATATGTGTGAATATTAAAATATTTTTAAAAATTATTATTTCCTGTGAAGTGACAGACACTTATAGCTACATTTTTTACAGCATCAGCCAGCTCTTTCTGCCCAAGGAGTGAAGAAGGCTCCTGGTTTTCAAAGTCTTAGTGTCTGTCAAACGTTCCAGAAGGGGTTGGGAAGAAGGGGCAATGCCCTGGGAGTACTCCCTGTGCTGTCTCTACCATGGCAGTTAATAGCAGTGTTGGAAAACCTAAAGAAATGCCAGTACTCCAAATGCTGATTCTGGAAGGACAGACTTTTGCTTTACATACAACAATAATTTAAAAGTGAAAGAAAATGTTCTTGTAATACCCATGTCAGTCATCAGAGACTCCCTGACATGCACCACTGTCAGTCAGAAGGTGAAGTAAAAATGTGTACTGAGAAGCTGCATCTTTTTGGCAGCAGAGGAATAAGGGAACACCTGCTGCTATTATTATTTCTTGATGTCCTAGTTTAAGCACAGACTCATCAAATAAATGTGTATGATGTTCTTACTGCTTTAAACACAAATGCCTGTAATTTTTTTTTTAAAGTCAGGAGATGAGAACATGCAACGATGAAACCAGATTTTCTTAATTGTTCTCTTAAAGGTTTTTGTAACTACCTTTGGGCTGCTTCTTTCCACAAGCATTATTTCTACCAGGTAACCTAAATATAATGTGACCAGTCAAATAAGTGGCATTTTTGTTTATATAGGAAAGCCTCTCAGGAGACAGAATAAAGGTCAGGACACCTTTCTCTTCCACTGGTTTATTTTTGCTGCACAGGGATAATTTTCCATTCTCACAAGTACCAAATTCTATTCTTTTGTAAATAGCCAGCACTTTTTTTGTTTTGTTTCTTTGAAAGTTCTGCTCTTTTAGCTTGCATACTTGACATAGGTGTAATAGAAACCTTCATTTATGATAAAAGAAGGGACTGATATGGCGACTTGTTTCGTAAGTATATAAATCGTACTATTCAACAAGAAATTTTTGCTAAATACTTTTCTTCACGGTTTGTCAAATAATATTTTGGTACACAGTGAGTCTTGCTTTTGAGTATATGGTATATAATGCTTTCATTCTGCTAATTAAATCAGCATATATAGACACTACCATGTAAATTCTCCTTGCCTTCAAGTTAGGACATGAAATATTTTTCAGTTTTTCTTCTCCATCTTGTTTTACTTCCAGAATTTGTATCTGCTCTTTGCTTAAGGTCATAGTTGGGAGGGGAACGAAACCTATGGGGGCATATGTTATAGTACAGAGTTTTGATTGGTTGAAAGAATTGCTCTTTGGTTCTGTTCCTCCATCACAAGACACTCTAACGGTGGCAGAACGGTGCATTCTGCGTGTTGTGGCAAACGTTACTGCCGCAGCAGGTACTACTGGCTGTTGTAATACCGTTGCTTCATTGAAGAGGTTTTCATTTTAATTAGCTGGAAAAAGGTTTTAAATAATTCTGTATCCAGCAAGAACTGTTCTTCATGATACTGATTTGTGACACTGCAGAAGAGTGCTATGAACTGTTGCATTTTGCACTCCTAGATAAAATTTATTTCTGTGAACACAAGTAGTACCTGGTGAACTGAGACCTACTCTGATCCTCCTGTTACTTTGCCTGTTATCAGCTTTTCTCCTCTTAAACATGTAACTATATATCTCTTTAGTGGTTATTTCTTCAAAATAGTTATACTTCCTTCTGCCTTAAAATGCATAGAAAAGATTCTATAAAAATTCATGCCATAGAAAAAAATTAACTGCCTAGATTTTCAGAATGATTTTCAAGTATACAAAAAGTAGAATGTATTCAAGTTTTACTGGGTTTTGTGGGGTTGTTTTTCTGGTTTTGTTTGTTTTTTTTATTTGGACATGTCTGACCTTGATGAGACTCCCATCAAAACAAATTTGAGCCCAGAGAAATCTTAGTGCATCTCCACATTTTATTCCCACACACAATGACGTATGTTTGTACTTGATAGAGGAAGATATATATTTGCTAAATAGTTGCATAACTCTCTTTTAAATCATAGAAACATTTCTAATTTAATCAAGTTTTGTCTTTTTAAAGAAACAACTATATCCTTTGTTGGAGAATATTCTTTTTTTTATATTACTCTAATAAACAACCAGCATTTCTTATCTTGTAAGCACCTGTCTAGAGTTAAAAAACAATGAAAGGAAGTCCAGTATATGATTTGCAGTGACAAATTTCTTTTAAGGAATGTGTCATAAATACTAAGATAGCTTAGAACACATACAAGTTTTGGACTTACTAGAATCTTTTTCTTCATTGCACACCTCAAACAGATCAATCTTCAGAGATCCTCTCATGCATTTTCTCTTCCCCCA
>NW_010420172.1:0-1994 GCF_000710305.1 Buceros rhinoceros silvestris
CGACGCTCCAGATGCCACGCGGCTCCTCCCCTAACAGCGCCTCTCAATATAGAGGCTTCTTAATAAAATGTTGATTTTACCCAAGCAGTCATATCATTGACTCCATTGACAGTGCAGAGAGCATAGGTTGAAGGTTGTTGCATTACATCAGATTTAGCAGAGTATCCTGCCATCACGATACACTTTCTTATGTAATAATTGATTTTTATGTTAATTTAAAAAATGTAAAAGAATTAGCATTCTGAATTTTGTGATGCATTTCTGATATGCTTTTCACTTGTAGAGGTAAAGTGGTTTTCTCAGTCTATGTTGTTGTCAGAATTTAGAAGATGCCCTGCTTACTGTGTTCTGTAAAGCCTGCAAACAATTTATTCCCCCCCATCCTTCCAAAATTTGGGGCAAAAGTGGAAGTGTAGTTTGACTTCAAATTATTTTCTGAAAATTTCGTTTTCCTATAAGAAGTATAGGGAGACAAAAAGGTAATGTACCCAAACTGTGGAAAGAAGGGGAGTGACTGTATCTAGGCAGCACTACTTTGTGTAATACAGGAGATGCAGGATGGGCGCTTGATGGCTGGCTGTCTTTGATACCCTGATTCACACTGATGTCATAGTGCTATGGTTTCTCTTCATGTCCCTTCAGCTTTTCCACTCATGTACAGTTTCTTCCTCCAAAGCTATTAAATTAAGGGTGTAGAGTTGCTAGCAGTCTGAAAAGTAGTTTATGTATCTGTTGCTGCTTTGACATACAGCTTTATTTATTTTGATGACAGTATGTGTGCATTTTATTAGCTAAGCATTAAGCAAGAATGTTTTGGATGACTGCAAGTGAATTCTGGCCAAATAAGGAGGATATAGATCACTATCACTGTTCCCTGTCAAATGCCAAAAATATGAAGAGAGCTGACCAAGCTGAAATGAAGGAGTTGTCCTGCTTGTGCACACTGTGCAGCTGCAGCTTTTTCTCACTTGCTCCGTGCCGAAGCAGGACCCCGCTGGAAACGAGCAGTGCAATGTCTTCAGTGTTCTGGCTTGAGAAGACGTGTAGTGCCTTGAGGCATTTGGGGGTTACTGTGTCAAACCACTCTCCTGTCCTCTCACCAGACACATGCCCCCATCACAACAAGTGTGTTAAGTCCTACCACTGGATCCAGCATTCGTGTCTAGTCCTGCCCTCTGGCTGGATGTGCAAGTGCAAGGGAATACCTGTGTATTTGTGCTTATACTATGGAAATCTTTGGTTGTGTGTGGGAGGCGTATTTTTAGGACAGGATTTTTGGGCTTGGTTAATTGTTTTAGGGACTGCATCCAGCTTGGGTACTGTAATGTGCAGCAGGGATGTAGCGATCAGTTCTGACCTGTGCTTCATCCCAGGACAGGAGACAGAAATGCTTTTGCTTTGCCAGTTGCAACCAGCTGGTATTGTAGTGCTGGTTAGGAAGGGGCAATACCTGAGAAAGCTTCTTGGCTGGTCTCTGATTCAAGCATAGAGCCTCTGGCCACCAGCAATGGTGACCCTTTTGACTTCAGGAGGCCACTTCACTTTGTCATCATCTTGGATGTTGCAAACATGCAAACAGACAATGGGACTTAGTTGCAATTGCAAAGGTAGTAATGATAGCTGATAGCTGTCTTTATATGGAGAAAAAGGGAAGAACAGTGAAATTTAGACTAAGTTTAAGACTGGATGTTATAATCTCGGAATTACTTTATGATTTTTTCAGATTTACTTTGTGGTGCTTTGGAACATGGATTATGGTTTATCATTTAACATCACCTGAGCTTTAACTTAAGAGATTCCATTTACGAGTGTTAATGGTCGAGGGACCGATATACCTCGATATACCTTAACGGAATCCCTCTGTCCTGATAGGAAGGGATTTAATAGGGAAAGGAAGAAATTCACACCTCGGTCTATTCGGATAGCTGAAAGAAACTTTAATATATATATTTAATAATGCCGTACAACTATATTCTATATGTATATGCTTACCA
>NW_010420173.1:0-2133 GCF_000710305.1 Buceros rhinoceros silvestris
GGGCTGATGCCCTCGTCCCTGCCGTGGCTCCGGTGGGAAAGGTGTGTCCGTGCCTCACGCCCGGGTGACACCCAGCCAGCAAAGCCACCAGAAGATGCCCGCCCCGGCCCGAGCTGAGCGGTGGCACCCAGGGTTGGTGCCCCGCTGGGCGGGACACAGCATGGCGGAGAAAGCACCTCCTCCCGGGCAGGAGGGTGGTGAGGATGGACCTGCCGGGAAGTCGGGATGTAATGCTACTCCCATCACTTTAGTACTCGTTTAAAATTGAACCGGGAGAGTTTCTGAAGGCACCTGAGCAAAAACAGAAGTTGCTCAAACAGATAAACCCTACTCACACGCTACAGGTTCCAGAAAACCACAGCCGGCACTAGGCTTATCTTAAAAGAGCAAGCTGAAAACCACGGTGGTTCAAACTTTCATCAGAGTTTCGATGGTTCCTGCTTTGGCCAGGATGAACATCCAGGGGCAGCAACAGCTTCAACCCTCCCATTTTAACTTGCTGGACTTGCCTGCCGGTGACCTAAGCAGCCTGGTTTCCTACAGACATGCAAGACTCTAAGTACAGACTCATGCAAGCTCTAAGTGAAGCCTTTCCTGAAGCCGACTCCTTTCTAGGCTTTCTCTCCCATGCACGTAGTCTTGAGTAACAGCATGGAGCACACTTGAGGAAGACATCTGTGATGTCTGTGAAGTTATAAATGTCTTTGAGGCTTTGGGCTCCTCTTGGCTGGAATGAGCCAACGATTTCAAACATAATCAGAGGCAAATGGGATGGCCAGACACTTGGTGTGCTGGCATAAAGAGCTGTGCTGACCAAATGTATCACCAAATATTTAATGTGTATTCTTTACATTCTACTGGATTCCTGCAGGTACTTGTCTAAAGCAATCCACAGTCTAAATGTAGCTATTTAAACAACAGAAATCACAACAGAAAATAAAAGAAGAAAAGGTAGTGGAATAGCTAGAAACTGCGAAAGTGTAAGGAGGCAAAACGAAGATCCAGGCAAAATGTTGCACAGCACAGCCCAAGTGATAAGAGTTAGGGAGAAACAGGGAGGGCAATGTTACGCTATTCTGAGGTGAAAGTACCTGTAGCTCCCTTGCAATCCTCAGATTTTAAAATTGTAACTTGGGGCTAACTTTTTATTTATCTGAGGTGTCTGGTGCTTGGGAATATGTTGAAAGGAGAGGTATACAGTAACGTTTGATAAAAATGAGCGATCGATTGGTATTTATTGCAAAACCAATTACATGCTCTTGCAGGCGTTCCCTTTATTCAATCAGCTGGAATGGCAATTGTCTGTAAACAAGTGATTCACAAGGCCTTGCTTGTCTTTCTGAGGCCTGCCACCTCGTGACACACAGAACTCTGAGGTGAGACCTCGTGACCCCTATGGAGGGGTGATGTACAGAAAAAATGAGACGTGTGGAAGACAGCAGCGTGGAGTAGAAAATAAGCTAGTCAGCAGCAAGGGCCAATGAATGGGGACGGGTGTAAGCTGGAAACGTACCACTAGACTAGAGGGAAATGCCTTTTTATCCAAAAATCACAGATGTCTTTTAGAGGTTTTGCATTAGTCAGGTAAGTCAACTCCTTCTTGTGAGACAGAATAAACCCCAAGTCCTTATACAAGGCCTCTTTAGCAGTTTTTGAAGAACGACAGTTAAAGAAACATTTTGCAGTAAGAAGTGGTTTCTGTGAACAGCTGAGTATGAAGGAACAAGGGAGAGGACATATGGACACCAATCCTGCTTCCACAGGGCACCTGTTGGAAAGAGGAAAAGACAAGCCTGTTGCTCACAATACCCGAATTGTCTGCGCATGCAAGCTTTCCACTTTGGGTCATTTTGCTGTCAAAATGGTTCAACTTACCCTGAATTTATGCAGTTGTGGCAATGAGACTGTCCTGGGTTAGCCAAAACTTCCTTTGTTTTGGAAGCTTTGTGGTAAACTGACCAATCAGGTATTCCCTGCCATGTACATATAAACGCGACATCAATTGGTTGAAAGTTCTGGTGGGCTTCTTTCCGTTTCCAGGTGCTGGCCCTTTAAAAAGCAGCCGGTCACCAGCCCCCCCGGGCTCTTCCACACCGGACAGGCGGAGGGGAACATCTCTCATGGACCTGCCTG
>NW_010420174.1:0-4981 GCF_000710305.1 Buceros rhinoceros silvestris
TGTTCCTCAAGTAAGCTTCCCTTCGTGCCTTCAAAATCATGGTTAGCCCTCTGCGCACCCTCTTGTTCGTTCCGGGAAGAAAAATGTACAACAGCTATAGCAGCTGTTTACTTCAGTAAAGTCCTATATAGACAACATTACCATACCTGAATGCCTTTGTCCAGAAACATCACCAGTTTGTTTGCATTCTAGATTCTGTTTCCTAACGATTTATTCTGTAAGATGGATGTACATAAGTGTGGTAGTATTATTTTGGTAGTGGAAATGCTGTTGGCAAAAGAGACAAAGACATGATCTTAGCGTTAAAACGATCACTTGGAAGCAGAATACCAGCAAATTTTTTTTATATGCAAATATAAAGTCTCTTGCTCAAAACATGGTAAGAGAAGAAAAGAGAACCAACTCTTGTATGGCCAGCAGAAACAAGTAAATTACTTCATTCCAAGTTCTGAATGTCTGACACTGTATGACATTTGGTTTCTGGTTTTTGCTTTTTTTCTTGCTTTTGAGAACTACAGATGAGTTGCAGTGGCTAAGTCCTTGAGAGGAGCTCAGGTATGGCTTAGTTTAAAAATACAAGTCTCCAGTGTGGGATTTGTTGGCTCTTCTTTTGCGTTTCTCAGAGAAGTTTCACTACGGGCTTTCCCTTCTGCTTGAAGGGGATTATATTAATTTTACAAGCATGCTGAAAATGTGTGTATGTGTTAAAGCAGCTTGACTAAGACTAAGACTTTTTGTTTAGAGAACCAAGGACTTACCCTGCATGTCTTCATCATTCTTTGTTTCCTGATCATCATCATCACCTTCATGGCTCTCATTTATTATTTTAAGCTCCACAGAGACAGGTATGTATGATAGGGTGCTAAGGAAAGATTGTTTAGTACTAGAAGAATTCTATAAGCACTGTTTGTGTTTTGAATCAGGTGATTCTGTCAGTCTGTGCTGCTATGACTAACTGAATTAACTACATCAAATACTTATATACTGCAGACACTTCTGCCTTGCACACATCTTCACTGAATAGTGCACCTGAGAAAAATATAAATGGGCAGAAGCTGGCAGAGGATCCTCATTGCGTTGCCAGCTACACTAAAGGGAAGATCATAATTCTAAGAGGAAACTGGAAGAGTAAAGCTCTTCTTCAGATATTGTGATTGTCAGTTTCTCTCTTGTTTAGACTGGGGGCTTGGTTCTGCTGCCTAATAAGTTCTATCAAGCGCCAGAGAACTGACCACTGCTATCCTGCCATATCAACAGAGGGAGCAGCAGATTGTACCTGCGCTTATGAAAAAGCTCCCTGGGTTAAGCTGTGCTCTATGCCCTTTAGGATATCCTGTGGAGAAAAAAACCCCAAACCTGTTTCAAGGGAAAACTGCAGAAATCATTTGTGCAGAGAAAGGCTGAATTAACTGATTCTGAATTAACTGAACTGATAACCTCAGCTATGTTCCCTCCTTCCCCTATTCCAAAACTGTTTCTCCTGAACTTTCTCCCTCAGAGCTGAAGAATTGGTTCAATATAATTTCACTAACAGCAAATTGTACATCCTTCAAGAGGATTTGATTTTAATCTTCTGCTTCCGCTTTGAGCTTAAGCTCCCACGAACATGAGAAAAGACCTTGAAAGAAAGTCAGGGTGCTGTAATTTCAGGATCAAAAGTCAAGGAGAGAGAGACATGAGAAGGCTCTTTTGGCTTTACTCTTTATGACAAGAAATGTTTCGTAAGGTTGTGATCAAAGAAACCAGGCTGTGATCCAGCCAAACCTTGGGCTGAGGAAGGAATTCACTTTAATATTTGTTTTCTTTCTCACAGACTGTGCCACAAAACCAAACCTCCTGATAATGCTCATATACATTCACCAGAGGTAAGAATGATGCAAATTAGGCCATCACTGAATTTTTCTTTTCAATGAAAACATTGTCAGTAAAGGGAAACTGATAGATTTTTGCTTCGATTTCAGCAGGTGCTACTGTGTCATATATTTGCTCTTAGCTGTATCTCAGAGCAAAGTCTATCACCACCATGATTTTTACTTGGAGCAAGCATTAGAAGCATGTTCCAACAGCAAATGTTCAGTAACTGCCTGAACAGTCAGTTAGCAAGGAGTGAGTCCCACCACAACTCCTTGGTCGTATCAGATATGCTGACCACAACTGCTGTACAAACAGTAGTCAGGAAGGGAGGCAATACCATGGGATGGGAAATATTAAGAAAGCTATCAGCAAACAAGAGGATTAAATCACAAAATTAACTAACACGGGGAAAAAAAAAAAAGAATATCCTTCTTGATGTCCAGAATGATAATGCACATGTTTCAAAGGCTATTCTTTATCCTGTATCAAAGAACCAATCATACTCAGGACAAAGCATTTTATAAAACAAGGAATCAGTGCTGAGCTGCAAGATGGGAGGTATTCTTGAGTTTCTTGTGCTGTAATAATCTTCCTCTGTGGCTGAACAATTCACTCATCAGCTCTGTTTCTGTTCAGTGTCATCAAAGATAACTATCACCATTTCCATGCAGGCAAGAAGTCTTACATCTGTATTGTGAATATCTGAGCACCTACAGGATACACTAGGCTCAAATTTTGTCATCAGCTTAAAAAGGTCCTTCAGTTTCTATGTCTGAAAAGACATAGTCAATAGTTATTATTATTCCTCTGGTTCTGCTGCCCTACCTCCCAGTTGTTGCTGACGGACACAGTTGTATTAATGTAAAAGAATGGGTAAAGTACGAGTGTTCTTGCTGTCACATCACGCAACTTTCATTAGTGTGTCTGTAGACTGAAACTGCAGACTGAAGGAAGAATCAATCATGGTCAAGACTCTAGCATGTTGTTTGCTATTTCTAGAGAATTAGACACCGATACGATCTTTTTCAGGCCAAAATAAGTTGGTTAGAAAGGGAGGAAAAGGAAGCAGGTGAACAAATACCTCAGCTTTGCCTTCCAAATCTTTGACAGAAACAGCAATACGTGTCCTTTGGTAGAAAAAGCAATAGAGGTTTTTTCTTGTGTCCAGGAGGAATAAATATGAGAGCACTCTTACATTCTCTAGTCCAGACGAAAGGCTTGCAGAGTCTTGCCAAACTAAGCTGCTCCTTGAATTTACACCTTTTGGTTTTGTTTTGCTAGGATGACACAACGGAAGTGGAACCTTATACTACTTATGTGCAGAAGGAAAATGTAATTTACAGCTCAGTGTGTGATCTGACAGTGGGACAGAATCTTCCACAAGAACAGTTGCCAGCAACATGAATGATTCAGCAACACTGGAAAGAGAGAGAGAGACATTTCCTAAAAGACTGGTTATAGAAAGAAACTTCTCAGAGGATTTCTTCAGGTTTTGGGGCAGCATAGCTCACTAGGTCTATTCAAAAACACTTGTGCTTGCTAATGAGTCTGACTAGTTCTTTCTTCCCCCTGTTCTGCCTTCTTCCTTGGGAAAGGAAAGAGCTTTCCTGTTAGTCCTTGGGAAAATGTGACTGACTCCATGCCGTTGTTTTCCCTGAAAAAGCCGTTGTGATCAGTCTTCCCTTGTCTGTTCTTGCCTTGGAGATCCTAGGTTTGCCAGTCACTTCTGGGCATTACTTTATTGCACTTGAAACTATGTTGCACACATTTGGGAGATGGGAGGAGTGTTATGACTGAAATAAAAAGAAACACTCTTCAATCAAAAGCCACTTTTTTCTTGCTCACAGATTACTCATGTAATGGCCTGAGTAGTGATCATCACTGAATAGCTCAGAGGGTGGAAGATGCTGGTGGGGAAGAACTTTAATGCCCCAGTTAGGAAAACGGAAACGAGTGATGAATTTAGAAGGTCATCCACTAAGAAAGAGACTTCTCTAGCATGATTAATTTACTTGTTAGGTTCATATTCAGTATTTCCACTAAATGTGTTCATTTTGTATTTCAGGTTATTTTTATGATTAGTTTGCTGTAAGATTCTCTGAAGATGTGGTATTATTTTCTTTCTTAAGAGTATTTGCATTAAGGTACTGTAAAATAGTTACATTACTCCCATCTGATAAGCTACTTTTAACAGAAACGAACATCAAATACTTCACAAAATGAAACCAGTTCAAATAGTTCTTCCAGAACTGTGCAATAATGTTCAAAACACCATAAAATGCTTGCTAATTCTAGTCGTATTTATTTTAACTACCACAACTGAAGATTTTTTCATTCATATGTCTATACGCTTTATTGATATTCTTTAAAATACACTTGCAAGTTTCCTTTTTGTATGTAAATTAGCTTATATATCTTAATGTGTCTCATGTTGAGGTGACTTCTCCTCACCTTCCCCAGATATCCTTTGGGAACAAGTAAAATAAATTGTTCCCTACTTACCAGTAGTTTTCAAACTTTTCCTGTTGATGCCTTACTAGCTGAGGTATGAACTGGTTTTACACTAAGAGTAAAGAAATACATTTGTTAAACCTCTGTTTACTACCTCTTATTTCAGTGTTTTAAAAGACTGACTGGATACTTGGTCTGATGGTAGGATCAGAAGAACTTGGATTCCTCCTTTAGACTGTGGAAATGTCTTTGCCACATGTTGCTAGAATTTATTGTCACTGTAGCACCTATGAAATAGCCACTTTTGTCCCGGTGCTCTCTGCATGCAAGTATTGCTTTTCGCTGTTTCTGTATATGACAGTCACTTATTCAGCGATCAAAGCTGAATATTAATCAGCTACAAACAAGTTTTAAAGGAACCTAAGTTTCCAGTGACTTAACAAGGAAGACAGCCTTTCAACCCAGTCATAATCCTCTTAAATTCCCCGCTTAATATAGGTGTAATACTGTCCAATGATCTTTCTTCCCACACAAAACCAGAGTGCCATCACTTCTTAGACTTTTTTCTGTGTACTGGAAAGTCATTTATGTTGTTCAGTGTCCATAAAATGAGGTTTGTCCTATGAGACAGCAGCTCTTGAAGGTATATTTTTGGCCATTTACATGTAATATGTTA
>NW_010420175.1:0-6056 GCF_000710305.1 Buceros rhinoceros silvestris
GCCGGACGCGGCCTGAGAGACGCCCGTGAGACGCTGCGAGAAGCCGGCGCGGGTGGAGCGGGGGCGCCCTGGCGGAGGAGGCAGGAGGGGTGAATTTGACAAGGATGATGTGCCAACGCTCAGGCGGAGGCATTTCAAGTATAAACGAGTCTAGTGACTGAGCTGGCGTCAAATTTTTTATCCTCTTATTATTTTTTTATGCAAGTATAATCCTGCCTCAAAAGCGAGCTGCAGCGACCACCTACCGAAGCGTGGGCTGGCGGAATTAAACAACTGAGATTTAGCTTTTCGGTGCCACTTTGCACCTTCATTATGTATCTGTGTTCACAGGAAATGCTGCTAAAAGAAACCGGGAGGGTTGTACGCACATTTCCAGTAAGTTAGAGTCAGCACTGGTGCCTGCGAGAAACTGTGGTTGAACAAGCGGATTGCAGGGTCTTTCCCAACGACCTGTCATTCTTGTCTCTAATTCCTCATAGCTTTTCTTCTTTTTGCTGCTTTATTTTAAGGCGAAGTATGCCCTTTTGCTTTTCAGTGGAGCTTGTGAAAGCGTAAGGGTGGTGCCTTAGGAATCATCATAGATGAAGCTCAGTGGTTGGAGATGGTTTTTCCCCATGACCGGTGGTAATTTTGACTGTAGTGGATCTTATACTGACAGTTTTGCAGTTTCTGTGCAAAGCCGTGCATGTTTTTGAAATGCAAGACAGTATTAATCACTACTATAATGTAAAGTTTTACTTCAGGATGAAATTAACACTGTTAAGTGTGTAAGCGTGTATGTCTGTCTGTTGGGATGGAAGGATGTGTTCGTTTCCTAAGTTCCTAAATTACTTTCTTGAATTTAGCGTTTGAATTTTCTAATTTTCTTTCTCGTTCACTTTTTAGTAATTGATTTCACTTGACTTCACTTGCTATGGAAATATTGCAAATGGTTTTGAAAAAAATAAGCACTAGAGACTGAACATTTCTACTCCTCTTGGATTTCACTGAAGTTTGTTATTATGCTGAGTGTCATCATCTTCCTAATGGCTTTCAAGAAAAGATACTTGCCTTTTAATAAATAGATAAAAGATGGATAGCAACAACTAGATTTGTCTGCTTTTAACAAAATGCACAAGTATGCATAACACTTGAGGGATATATAAATCTTCTTCCAGCAATGGCACTGGAAAATCTCAGTGGTAAATAGAGAGCTGTTAATAGTAACATTATTATTTTGCTGTTTAACATATGCTTTATCTATCTGTATAGTATGTAGGCAGAACTGGAGAACCAAACTATGCCAGTAGCCAGCTTATAGAGCTGTTTAATTGAAGAGACACTCTCAAATAAAACTCTTTAAATTACAGCAGTCCTTACGTGTTAACCAAACATTTTGTCTAGTTCTGTATTCATTAGAGCAGAAGGTAGGTTATATTCAAGCAGTTAAACTGTTATATTCCAAAAGGAATGAATGTTTGGTAGAAGCAAGGCCTTACCTTAGGATTTTATCTCATGCTAGGTAGGGTATATATATCTCATACTAGGAAGGGTAGCAACATCTTTCCCGCTAAGAGCAGACAATGGCGAGGTTTGTATGTAACAGCATTATAAGGTGTCATTTGGAAACCAGCTGTGAATACTCCTCTATTGACAGAAATGGAGGGAGAATCATAGGATCATAGAGTACCACCATGAGGCTCACCGGCATAACAGCAGAGAGCATGAATTGTCTGTATTACATCACTTACTACCTGTCCTATCTTTCCCTTCCTTTTTCAGATGACCTCTTTTCAACTGAAGCTGAGAAATTAAGTATGATGTACAGAATAAGATTTACAGTTAAAAAGTAATTTTAGAGGTTATTTCCTCTGCTTCCTGATCCATTGAAATGTTAAATCATGAATGTGTTATGGTATGCTAACCCAGAAAGGTAGATTGTAGTATGGCAGTTCTGAATTTAGATTTCAGCAAAGATGGAATTTCTGACCAGCATTATACAGAAACAAAGAGAGATGGGTTTATGTCTTTGCCAGGACAATAACCCAAGTGTTTGGGTATTCAGTATCGAAGTCAATGCTCTGTTTTAATTAAAAAAAAAAAAAAAAAAAGCTCACGTTTCCATGTCCACTCTTTAACCCAATCACAACATTGCTGGAGCAGGAGAGACAGATTATTTTTCCATTCCCATTAAATGGAAATTAAAATAAGTCAAAGAGTACTTCTATAAACCAGACTCACTAAGAATTTGACAACTAAATTGGTATAGCTAAATGGGAAAAAATAAGCAGAATAATGCATATAGACTTAGATCACCGTTAAGTTCAGAGGGAATGATGTTTGAGTTTCATTGTAACACTTGATCAAAAGAAGTATTTACTTTCATATTAATTTGACGAAGACAGAAAATTGGTAAAAATATTTTTTTCTCCACTTAATCTGTTGCAAAGCATGAAAGCACATAGTTCAATAATAATTAAATAGTAAGGAAATTACAGTAATGTGGTGTGTGGAAAATACATCTGAAGGAAACTAAATGCCATTTCATAAGCTGTCAGTAGATGGCACAAACATTTATATAAAATGTTTGGGCGTTCCTGAGTATTGCAGCACAGCAGGATAGAGTTAGAGGAAGTTCTTTCTGTTTTTTCCTGAGGACATTTTCTGCTTTTTCGAAGAGCAGGGATTTCTGGTGAGAAACTTTTTATTTTATTGATTTTATGTGGTTGATAGATGGCTAATACTGTTTTGTATTCTGCATCTTGTGTGAAAATGAGCCATGTGTTCCATAGCAAAAGTATTTTCCATTATTTAGTAGTGTATGATATACTTTCAAGTGTATGGGTAAGAAATGAGAGTGAAGTTGCTTAAGTTAAGTGAATTTATCCAAAGAAGCCAGCCAAATAGCAGTCTCTTTCTATTAGCACTACACCCATAGTTAAGGGGGTCACAGTGATTTATAGTTTTTCTGTAGTTCAGGAATGAGTCTAACTCAATGACATGTTTCATCCATGTGAAAGATGTATTTTTAACAGTTGAGTCTTGTATTATGCTGGTAACTTGCAAAGCACATGCCTTAATACTGAACCATCATAGCTCAGTGCATGCCATATGTTTCTTACATGAAAGTTTAGTTAGTTTATACTGAGTTTATATTGGAAAAACTCTTTAAAAACCTCAATTTTTATCTCTTCCCTATCTTTAAACTATAGTCTCGATTTGCTTATCCTGCTGGATTGCTTCTCTGCCTATATCTTGATCTTTTTTGTCAAGTTTGAAGACTTGAGGATACTTCTGAATTAAAAGGGATGTGACTATAATGGATAATTTCTCCAGTGTTAGCCCCCAAATTATGGGTCATGAATAATAACAGTTGCTAATTTTGCTGCTTCATAGGATATTGTAAAGAAGGTTTGAAGGTACACTTAAATTATTTGACTGAATGCTGGGATGCAGGAATGAGAGAGACAATTAAGCACATGTGGAAGAATCATATCTTTCTTTCATCTAGTCCCTAGATACTGCTAAATTCTGTCCTAAGAAAGAATAAGGATTTGAAGGTAGAAGGATTTGTTTTTTTTTTAAGGTCCATATTTTGTTTGATTATGTACACATTAGTAGTGTTGCCCAAACAAATGGAAGAACAGGACAGAGGATGCTGATTGTCTTTTGTTCCCTGCACATGCCCAAACACCTTTTGAAGGCTGTGTTGGTAAAACTGCATGTAATTTTTCCAAATGAAAATCTGGGGAAAAGGCTGGAAAAAAATTGCCATATTGCCCCACTATTTCTTGATGATTTTCAAGCCCAGTTTCAAGCATTCTTTAAAAAAGAGCTCAGTGGACTGTTTTCTGTTGTACTATGGAGATTTTTTAATATAGGTTGTGTTAGATCAGGGAGAGTGTACATTTTAGACCCAGTAACGTAATTCTAAGAAAGGTTGTTGAATAGTTAATGGTACAGAGGAAGTAGTCCTCGAGGTTGTAGCTTTAATCCACAAAGTAACAGCTATTACTGTCTCATTGTAGAGTCACTAGAAATATAAACTCACAATTTAGCCATTTAAATATCAAGGGAAAGTTGAAAGCTATTGCAGTCATGAATAAGGTTCAGAAAACAACTATGATTTAAAAGGAATGGGAGGAGGAGGGGAAGAGTGTTCTGAGGAAACAAAAAGATTTCAGAAATCTGGAAAACAACTTCAAATCAAGATTGACACATATTAAATTGTTAGCTAAGTTCTTATTAGTTCCTCTTTGAGAAAGACAGTCTAATGGATTCATGTCAATATCTGAAGGGAGACGTAAGGCAATATTCACAATGGGTGACTTGAACAAAGGGAGGCTGGCTACCCTGGACTCCTACATTCACAAAGGAGAAGTGTCTTTCATTAGGGAAAACCAAAGCAAAGCCATTGCTTATGAGTTTTCTCCAAATTGTGTTTAAATAAGCCTCTCTTTCACAACAGAGACAGTTGAGGTGAGTGACCTTAGATCAGGGCTAGATTTTGTGTACGGAGGTTCTACAACTGGTAGGTTTTGTGTAGCATGCAAACATTTTCAGGGTATGTTTGGTGTCCTCTGTGTACACCTAACAAATCAGACATGGGGACACCCCCACACTCAGTCTAAATTTAAGAGACGCTCAAGCCCGGACAGGAAGTGAACTCTTCTGTGGACTTTCCCATAGCATGAATAGAGAACATCCTACCCCCTGCCCTGATCTCCCCAGTTAAAATGAGAACTAATGACCGATCTCAGCTACCTAAAGACATTCAGGTTTTGATTCACTCTCCTGCACCACCACCGTGTTTCAGTACAGGTTTTATAGTCACGAGTCCATTTAAAAAAAAAGTCTCTGAGTCTAGTTCATATCCTTCAAAAGAGTATCTGAGGAGAGGATGACCATACAGACCTCAGGTATTGTACTTTCTATATTATACAGTTGTGGGAAGACTTCGTAATACATTGACTCACGACAGTAATTCTGTAAGTAAGCAGAGAGTTTTAGTCACCTATGAAATCAGGAATGTTTTGTAGGAAAGAGACTCTTTAAATATTAAATACAGCATATATACCAAACAGAGATTTCAGTGGTATTCTCTGAATAAAGAATGCCTCTCCTGAATGATAATGGATGCCTTCATTGCTTCTTGAGTCAAAGGGAGAGATGAGAAATTGGAACCTTAAAATATCAGTCTCGATGATGGCTCCTCCAGAGCCATTTCATGATATGATCTGTTTTGTATGTTTGTTTTGCTACAGGATTAGAACAAAGATGGACAAAGAAAAGTATTGAGCATCTCCAAGGAACAAGAAACCAGTATATCAGAAAAGATGAGATCTCCCAAAACCTTTTTTCTTCACAAATGTCTGTTTGCATTAACTTTTTGGAACCATGTCAGCCTGTCTGTGGAAAATGAACTCTTTAAATCTGATCCTAACAGTTTTATACAAGATGCTTCTGACAAAAAAATCAAGAGCCTGCCACTGCTGTACGCAAATAGCCATCAGTCCAAAGCTAATTTTGACTGGGTTGTGATAGAAAATACTACAGAAAACCTGTCGTTGTCTGAAATAACGAATGACAATGTAAAAGGATTAATAGCTCTATTATCTAATTTCAAACAAGGCTCCAGGTTACAAAATCTGACACTGACAAATGTGTCAGTGGACTGGGAGACTGTTATTGATGTTTTTCAGACCGTATGGCATACATCCATTGAATACTTCAGTATTAACAATGTCAAATTTTTGTCAGAAATCAAAAGCAAGCACTTAAACTATTCAGGTACCTCTATGAAAGCATTGTCAATGAGGAAAGTCCTTGTCACAGACCTGTACTTCACACAGAATGACCTATACAGAGTATTTGCAGACATGAATATTGAGGCCTTGACAATAGCTGAATCAGAGATGATACATATGCTGTGCCCTTCATCTGACAGTCCCTTTAGATACTTAAATTTTTTAGATAATGAATTAACAGATCTTCTTTTTCAAAACTGCGACAGATTAATTCATCTGGAGACATTAATCTTGCAGAGGAATGCATTTGAGAGCCTGCCCAAGGTAAGC
>NW_010420176.1:0-2036 GCF_000710305.1 Buceros rhinoceros silvestris
AGGTCTCTTCCAACCAGATGATTCTATGAATAACACCTTTAAGAAAAAGTGAGTATTTTTTGTTGTGGATTTTCAAGAGTGCTAGTTTCACAAATTTCATATCAAATTGCTCAGTACAAGCTTGCAAACTGATTTCTTGTCTAAGGGGAGCATTTGGAAACCTGTGAGTGAACACCATCAACTGGAAACCGTATTTGCCAACACAGAATAAACTAAGTTTATCTCATGAAAAGCTCTCTTCTAAGGCTAACATATCATAATTTATGCTAAGGCCGAACAAAGTCAGCTTGAATAAACAAAAAATGGATATTGTTAGGGCCTAACTGTGTTCTCATACCTAATACTGTCAGTCTTCTGTGCCTTTACTGCTTCCAAAGCACAAATAAAAAAATAGCTTCAAAGCAATCAGTCTTCAGTGAGATACAGAAGTAGGAAGATTTTTAGTATTTCTTCTTACTTTATCCACAGAAACCTCTCAGCTGTACATCAGAAGGTGAATGTCCTGACCAAAACATCATCTGAACATGTGTGAATACTATGGATACATCATCATCAGGAATTCTACGGCTGCCTGTGCAATGCTGCTTTGAAACATCTAGTGGAATAAAGACATTCCCCCCTCCCCACAAATTGCTAAAATTTTAGCCTTCTCCCCCTCCTGCATGAACCAAAAGGTTTTATGCATGCCTACCAGCAACTGAGATAAAGTATTTCCTAGACTTGTCATCAAAAATATTTTATATTGCTTATATTGTAGAGTTTAATTGGATTGTTTTCCTCCTGGTACTTCTTCCTCCCATTGTGCTCTGCCTCAGCTCTTTCAGTAGAGAGGATCATGTGATAGTGGTTTTCCTGTAGTTGGCCATTAGTGTAACTGGTGCTAGTATTACCTGGTTTGCATTTTTCGGCTGATTAGGTCTAAGTCCATCTGACACTGTTTGAAAAAACAGCATAGATCACTAGTGCTTCCTGCATTATGCACTGAGGAAATGAAGCAGAGGTCAATAACAACTAAAAATTCAAGAGCAATTCTGTTAATAATCTTCAAATCAGAAGAATTTGTTCTTTTAATCTTTAAAATCCATAATCTTTAATATTTTAATCTGTAAAATTTTTTTCATTTACTGTAATGTCATTATTTCTACTCAGTTTTTGATTCTACAAATTTTGTAAAGTAAGGATAATAAAAAATGGTGTTTGCCTTCTCAAGATTTGTCTTTAATTTCATGCTTATCAGTCCATTTTTTATCTTTGAGTAAGTAATTCTAATTATTATTAACTTTGTAAATGGAGCTCTAAACAAGCTATTTAAGTTTTTTTGCCTACTAGGCAAGACAACAGATTACAAGTGCAATGCCACCTGGGGCTGGAACGTGTTACATGTCCATGCAAATGCCTTTTGTACATTTTATGTCATATTGTATCATTTAATGTGGTAATTTGTGATCCCATGTCATGTGTGATACAAAGTCTGTGCCTGTCTAGGATGGTGTGTTTCCCCAGCTGTTTCTTTTTAACTCAGGCCTCAGAATATGCAGTTTTGACCAAACTGTTTTCCTGTGTATTCAAGGTTGCTAACTTTTTTTATTTAGAAGGTGAGATACAACTTTCTAACTCCCTGGGCTGTTCTGCGTATGAGGCAATAGCAGCAAAGCTGGATATGATATATTAGGTGTGAACAACAGGGAATATTAAACAAAACACAACTTGTTGGGACTTATTGTTTCATTAGCCCATTGTGAAATGAATCTATCAAAAGATGTGTGCATGTGTGCTGTCGCTAGAAGGTGAAGGTGTTAAGGTTAGATGAAGGTGTTAAGGTTAGATGAAGGCCTGTCCAGTCTGCCAGGTTCAGTTCGTGTCCTTAAAATCATACTTCATCCTGTGACAAAAATAAAACTTTTCTAAGAGCCAACATGTTTTGCTGGATGTCCTGGTCTGATTTAGAACAGAGCTCATTCTGTTCAGCGATTCCACTTTCCAGCTCAGTCTCTATTAACTAATGGCACTGTCTGAAGTTAACAGTGTATTTTTGC
>NW_010420177.1:0-2430 GCF_000710305.1 Buceros rhinoceros silvestris
TGTGCCGGCTGCGGGGCAGCTCCGCTCGGCGCCCGATTTAAAGCAGTTTCAGGTTTGTTTTCCAGTCCGTAAGTCTCTCTCTCTCATTCCTTTTCTCTTCCCCTTTGGGGATTGGCCGGCCCAGCGTTAACCTGTGACATCCCTGAAAACCTTTTCCTGCTCAGAGCACTCTGGCACTACGGTGTCATTGCCTCAGGTGCTAGGACTGCCTAAATAAAATGTACCGCATCCGTAGCAGTGGTGGTACTTGCAACGTTTTTTAAAATAAACAAATAAAAAATTTAAAAACTCAGTATTTTTGCACATGCCTTTTTGTTTTCAGGACATGTAAAAAGTTTAAAAATCATATGATGTATATGCTGAGCCAAATATTCCGTGCCTTTCACTTCAAACCTCTGACAAGGGTAAAGGAAGCTCCATCTTGCACCATATTAACTGCAGAGTAACTGCATTAGTGCAAGCCAAGCCCTAGGGTAAGCACGAGCACTCACGGATGTGGAAAATGCTCCAACCATACTGTCCCACGGGAACCAAGAATAATGCCAGTTTTCTGCACCTCCAGCAATTACATTGTGTAAGATCCTTGTCGCCTACAGATGTATTAGAAAGCTAACTTCTTTAGGGTGCAATTTTTTCCTCCTGGGCTGGGGAAAACCTGATGCTTTTTCAAGAAGTGATCTAAGTTATTCTCAGTGTTACATAACCTTGTAAGAGATCATAAGATATTAGAAAACAAAATGAAAGTGGGTTTTTGTCAGTCAGAATGCATAATGCGTTGCAATACTTCCCTAAGGGACTGTGTACGTAGTACACATATATATTAAGGATTATGTAGAGAGAGATACATATAATGTCTGTGTAGAAAGAGAGAGACTCTGGTAGCCAAAGGGATAACCTTAGTGAAGTAAACCTCTGTTTATCCCTAGAGTACCGCTAGTGCAGTAGCTTTCTTATTGAATAAATCTTCAGTAATTAGTAAACTCTAGTTTCAGTTAACTTAAATATTCCAGCTGTGAACTTTAATAGAATTTGAATTAACTATGACATGAGACTAGAAGAGATGAAACGTGCTGATTGCTCATTTCCACTGCAAAGATGCAGCGGAGCTAAAGAACACAAATGTAAAACAAAGGAGAAACTAAAGTATTTCTGTGTGAGTTGTGACACCAGTTTTTACCGTAACATACAACACACTTGTATCATAGCTACTGAATGCTAAAGGCTTCTTTCGAAATCAAAATTAGATGGAAGCAGCAAGGGATTACATGGCAAAAATTATTTCTCGGGACTGAAGCATCAATTGTTTACAGGCGTGCTTATTTATTTACCCTGGCAGCCTTTGTACTTGGTTCCTCCTGCGTCACCTAGTGTTTGTACCAGACTTTCACACTCTGTGACTCCAGTCAGCTCTTGCAGACAGATAACAGCCCCTAAGGTCATATATGCAGAAATTTTAGTCTTCTTGTCATGGAGCAGAAAGCATCTAAATGACAGAAACTCTATCTCCTAGATCACTGGCAGAGTTAGAAGCATCAGCTCAAGATGGTATTTTCATGGTAGAAGTTCCTATTTCACAGAGCATAGATGGAGGACCTAATAACCTCTGCTTGAGAAGGTAATACCATCACTCTAAAGCTCCTTCTCACCTTTTAAACTCTTAATTGCTCTCCTTTTGATTCTCTCCATCTACCCCCATCCTGTTATAAAATGCTGTGCCCAAAGATGGCACAGTGCAGCAACTGAGGGACTTACCAGCTCTGAGGAAAGAAGTTGGAGTATGTCCCCAAGACAGCATCCTGTTTACACAGTTCTCACTCTCTTTAAACTTGGTTTTTTGGTTTTTTTTTTGCAACACCTAGCCAGTTATCTTCCATTCCATATATGTATAATCATAGGATCATAGAATACCAGGTTGGAAGGGACCTCGAGAATGATCTGGTCCAACCTTTCTTGGCAAGGCATGGTCTAGATAAGATGGCCCAGCAGTCTGTTGAGCTAAATCTTGAAAGTGTCTAATGTTGGGAAATCCACCACTTTTCTGCGGAGATTATTCCAATGGCTGATTGTTCTCATTGTGAAAAATTTTCCTCTTGTGTCCAGTCGGAATCTCCCCAGGAGTAACTTGTACCCATTACCTCTCATCTTTTCCATGTGACTCCTTGTAAAACGGGAGTCTCCATCTTCTTTGTAGCCACCCTTTAAATACTGAAACATGGTGATAAAGTCTTCCCTAAGACTTCTTATCTGAAGGCTGAACAATCACAGTTCTCTCAGCCTTACTCACGTGGCAGCTTCCCAGTCCTTTGGTCATCTTCGTGGCCCTTCTTTTGACCCTCTCCAGACTGTCCACATCTGTTTTGCAGAGCTGGGGCCAAAACCGAACACAGTATTCCGGGTGCGACCTGACAAGTGCTGAGTAGACTGGGATAG